>NC_134466.1:21531318-21763818 GCF_047948215.1 Lycorma delicatula
TTAGTATGGCTATCTGACTACAGTATTTGAAACTCTAGGACGCGTACTTTCGAATGGCGCAACTTTATTTCGCTGAAACCGTGCGTGGTTACACTGGGTGTAAAGTTTTGAAATCGTTTCTTTCAAAACTCGCTGGAGGTCCCTTTTTCGTAAACTGAAGTATTGTGTTGTTAGTTCCGCGAAAAAGATTCTGTTTTCAGCGGTACAGTGGAAGTAGATATTGTTATCTTTTTAAGTATATGGGACAGTTCTTTTTAGCAAAGATTGCACATTTATAAAAATAGGGACAACAGTAAGTTAAAATATTTAATTTAATAAAAAAAATATAAAAAAAAACCATTATGAACTAATGTTTACAAAAATGTATGTTGGCAAGAATTGTTTTACTATCAATAGAAAATTTTACTTACGCCTCACGTTATTTACATATTATCAAACAATTTTCATACATTATAAACTAGTGGAAGGTTTAATTAATGTGGTCGACTGTCAATTTTTCGCTATTTAAAGTTAAATATGGAAACTAAAAGTAAAAAATCTATTTCTTATCATTTCCTGTTTTCTATGTAAAATCTGAATGGAACGGAAGTGGTATAGATAACAGGAGGTATTATAGAATGTACAGTTAAAGGAAATGTGTAAGCTCCTCCATTATTATTTTAATTTTTAATAGTAAAAGATGTAGTTCATTATATATATATACACACACACACACACACACACACACACACACACACACACACACACACACACACACACACACACACACACACGAGTACGTAGAGGTTATCTCCAAAGTAACTGTTTCATTGTAAAAAAATTTAATCTGAAAACTTTATAAATATTATTTTATTTTTCTTATACTACGTAACTTAAACTACTTCTCTATATAATTGCCGCATGAATTAAGACAGACATTTATGGTAGCGATACACCAGCTTTAATATCTCGTCGTATTCTTCTGACGCCAGTCCATTTAGCTATTGATTAACAGCATTTTTAAGTTCATCGTCACCCGCGAATCGTTCACCACCCAAAGATTCTTTGAATTAACCAAACAAGTGGTAATCAGAAGGAGCTAAGTCCGGACTATATGGCGGGTGAACGTAAATTTCCCATCCAGATGTTCTCAATAAATCACGTGTCGGACCTGTAACATGTGGACGTGCATTATCGTGCAGCAGGACGACGCCGTCGATTAGCCGCTCACATTAACGATTTTGACTGGCGCACCGTAATTTACGTAGAGTTTCGCAGTAGCGCTTCTGCATTTACAGTCGTTCCACGCTGCATGAAAACAATTTAGCAGTATGCCAAACCGATCTCAAATACTGTGCCATCAGTTTGCGCCCAAACGGCTGTGGCTTGATCTTTGTCGATCTGTTGGTGATCGAAGGTGACGCCATTCATTTGACTGCCGTTTTCTCTCTGGCGTGTAATAGGAAATCCATATTTCATAGCCGATAACGTTTGAATTAGGGAGCTCATCACCTCTTTCAGTGTAGCGCATCAAAAATTCCAAAGCAGATCGTATTCGGATTTTTTTGTGACGTTCCGGTAATATGTGCGGCACCCAATGTGCACAAACCTTTCTGAAACCTAAACGGTCGCGAATAATGCGACCGATAACAGCTCTTGGAACATCATGAAAAAGAAGGGCCAAGTCGGATATCGTTGCACGTCGATCTTTTCTGATTTCATCGTCGTCGCGTCTGAACAAATCCTCGGTGATTTATCGTTGGCCATTCCGAACGTTCTTTATCGTGCACATTAATTGTATTATTTCTAAACCTCACACCGTATTTTCGTACGTTTCTTTCATTAATTACATTATTACCGTACACAACAACCGACCGTCTATGAATTTCAGTCGGCTTAACGTTTTGACGGTTTAAAAAAAAGTGTGACCACGTATTTCACAGTCGGCGGCAACATCAATTTTCCTATTCGTTTTATAACGTAATAACTCACACGTAGTCAAAGATACTACAACACGCACAACTTACAGACAACAATAAAGTGTGTACATTGCTAGCGTGGCCGTGAACGACACAGGTTCGCCAATCTTAAGGAAAGAAATTTCCCAGTGGTCTTTACTTTAAGCATATCCCTCGCATATACAAGTGTATAGACATATATATATATATATATATATATATATGGCATCACTTGGCATACGGCATCACTTGAAACGGGTCCTGTACTCGCAGCTACATATATAATATTGTAGTATAAAGTAGATGGTTTATTATTAAAATTGTTCATAATTGATATACAGGGTTATCATAAAAGAATGGTGCGGTTTCAGTAATTCATAGGAAGATTGTAGGGAAATTCTACATGTTGTATTGGTATCCCTGAAAGCCTCCAACCCAAAAGTTTGTTTATCAGCAGTTGTAATATAATATATATATATATATATTATACACAGATACTCTTTTTTTTCATCGGAGGGAAAACCTACTATAGACACACGGTATGATTTCGACTACCTCTTGGTAGTGTGGGACTCACCCTTGCCGACCACCCTCTAAAACCACTTCCCCTCTACAAATATGGGATGACGTGTCCGCCCACCTTCCAGTAGTATTACAGTAGTCCATGCGTCTTGGATCCATTTAACCCATCGGTAACCCTACGCCTCGAATTCATCGGGGTCCTGCTGTTTGTTTTTTTCTCACTTCGACCTTGGAGTCGAGGACATCCCAATAGAGATTCAGAGGGAATTATTCACCCCCTTGGTTTTTTTATATGTTTGTTGGGTCATCTTACGTTCCTCGTCCGTTCGGTCTGCACTGCAGCATGACCCAGTTAGTTCTCTGGGGTATGCACGCTAAACTGTCTCAGACGTCGTTTCCTATACTGCAGTAATCGATCGTACATGAATCCCGTCTGTTCTGCGGTGTCCTTCCCCAAGCAATAATTACATTCCGCATAGGATCTCAGCATCCACGCGCGTTAATAGATATGCTTTAAAACACCCGTGGGAACTGCGTCAATTCGAACCCCAGTTTCCCGTTTTTCGTTTCAGTCATCTCTGATGGTCAGACATCAGTTTGTGTGTTCTCTCTCTCTCTCTGAATGAGGAGATCCATAGGCGCAAATCCGGCCACTACGCCAGCGGCATAACTTGAAACGGACCTGTACTCGCAGCTACATATATAATATTGTAGTATAAAGTAGTTGGTTTGTTATTAAAATTGTCCATAGTTGATAAACAGGGTTATCATAAAAGAATGGTGCGGTTTCAGTAATTCATAGAAAGATTGTAGGGAAATTTCTAGATGTTATATTGGTATCCCTGAAAGCCTCCAACCCAAAAGTTTATTTATCAGCAGTTGTAACCACAACGTCAGTTCTTGTATTGTTGTTGCGGTGAGTTTAGCGAGTTACTATGTTCTCGGATAAAGACAAAGCAAAGTGTGTTTTATTGATGGCCGAATTAAAATCCGTAATTTTAGTTCAACGTGCGTTTCGACGTGAATTCGGAAGAGATCCGCCGCACAAAAATTACATAACGCGTCGGTTCAAACGATTCGAAGAAACCGGATCGGTTAAGAAACAGAAATCAACCGGCAGACGGAGTGTACCGGACGAAACGGTTGAACTAATTAGACGATCGGCAATTAGAAGTCCTGAGAAGTCCATCCCCCGTCGAATTAGGTATTCTAAAATCAACAGTTCACAAAGTTTTACGTAAAAAAACTGAAATTACACGCTTATAAAATTCAGATACTGCAGGAATTGAAACCCGATGATGGTGTAAAACGTTACGATTTCGCCGTTGAAATGTCGGACAGAATAAGTGAAAACGAATCGTTTTTAGACGATATAATTTTTACAGTCGAAGCTACATTCTATTCGAATGGATGCGTTAACAGACACAATTCACGAATATGGGGCTGTGAAAACCCGCACGCAATTATTGAGAAACAACGCGATTCGCCTAAAGTTAATGTTTGGTGTGGTGCGATGAAAAATCGTGTAATAGGGCCTTTCTTCTTCGCTGAAAAAACAATTAATGGAGTCGCGTATCTTGACATGTTAACCGATTATTGCTTTCCTCAGACGGATGAATTCGAAAACGTTCATAGACTTCATTTCCAACAAGATGGTGCTCCCCCGCACTTCAATGCATCGCTCACGGACGCTTTGAACGAAAAATTTGGAAATCGATGGATAGGCCGGCAAGGACCTGTACTTTGGCCTCCGAGGAGTCCAGACCTGACACCTTGCGATTTTTCTTGCGGGGGTACATCAAAAGCGTTGTTTATACGCAAAAAATTCGCGACCTAAACCGCTTAAAAAACAGGATTAATGAAGCGATGACAACCGTTAACGAAGAAATGTTAACTCATGTTTGGAGGGAAGTCGAGTATCATTTGGTCATCTGTCGAACGACTAAGGGCGCACGTATTGAAATTTATTATTTATGTAAAAAAATGTTTGAGACGACAAATTTGAAAAATAAAAAACTTAAACTGTAAGTAATTCTGTTTTAATTTAAACCATGTTCAAAACCGCACCATTCTTTTATGATAACTTTGTATATTAAAAATAAATTTTAATTATTATTTATTTAATTCAATAAATAAATCTATCTGCTATGGATAATGTGAATGTTGATTCTTTTTAAGTGCGGTTCAATGTTTGGACCTTTGAATTAACATCAGCTGCGTTTCCAAAATAAAAAAGAATATATAAATGTTTCTTGTTTTTTATTTTTTGTTCCGATGAATTAATTCACCGCAGTAGTTTTACGTAAAAGCTTGCGGTTTTTGGTATGGAAACGGAAATTTGTGTCGTATGAAAAATGACAATATGCCTGATCGGGATTCGATCTCGGATTCACCGGATAAAAGGCCGAGACGATACCACTCCACCCCTCCCAAATTATACTTTTGTAATGATATATGTTCTGTAAATTAATTTGTTATCTATGAATTAAATAAATAATCTTTTTATTTTTTAAAAAAAAACTAACAATTTCCACCCGTATCAAATCAACGGCAACAGAACTGTTTTCGTCTAACTTTAATCTTGTGAAAAAGGGAAGTATTACGCTTTAATAGATTACGACTTTTGTTTTTCATAAGTTTTTTCATTGTTTGTTTAAGTTGCTGTTTTCTCTCCTCGGTCCAAGTCTCTTTAAATTGTTTATTACGTTTGTAGAGTTTTCTGGAGCTTCGTTTCAATTATTTTTTTCCTGAATTCATCTCTGATTTTTTTTATCAATTTTTTTTTTTTTTAATTTTTAGATTTCTTTTTGCTTCTTCTTGAAACCTCTTCTTTTGTCTCTACTTTTCATTTTTCTTTTATCTTCCTGTTTACGTAAAATATTAAAAATTCCTTTAATTAGTCAGTTATTGTCCGTTCTGAAGAAGTGTTCATAAAATCTAATCTTTTTTTATTTTTTTTAATATTATATTCTAATTTTTTTTGTTGATCTTTATTTTTAAATCTCTTCTTATTTCGTTCAATTAATTTTTCTTTCCCGTCTAGATAACGCTATAGCTCTAGAAGAGAAAGTATTATAATCGGTATAATTTGGGCATATAACAGCTAAGGAACCCAAAAAACCAAATGGAAATTTTCCGGATGTTAATGTTCGTATGTAAACGTGTGTGTTCGGTATCGGCCTGTAAATCACCTTATATCTGCAGAACTACTGGACCGATTTTGACCAAACTTGGTCAGATTATTTCTCTATACGGGATATTAATACTATTAAATTTGTAACTTAAAAGGTCAGGAGGTGAGGCTGTAGAGCAAGGACACCCTCAGTATCTTGAGATTTCACCTAATTAAGGTTTTATATCTCTAGAACTACTGGACCGATTTAAACCAGACCAGGTCAGATTACTTCTGTAATGGGGATCAACAGGTGAGAATGTTGAGAAAGGTCACCCTCACTCAGTATTTCAAGATTTATCCTAATTAGGCATATTTTTTAATAATTAAAAAAAAAATAACGATATTTGCACTAGCCAAGTTTTGTTAAATCGCACCCCCACCACAGTAAATTCTGTTGTAGTCGTCTGTTATGTTGTGACGTCACAAGTGAGCGGTAGAATTAAATAAATTAATAATATTTAAAGTGTAAAAAAGTAACTCGGCCTGGCCGGGTCTCGAATTCGATCGCCCGGTCGAACGGGTACCTGCTGAGTTAAGCCTCGCAGCTATACCAGTCTTCCGACCGTACGAGCAAAATTTATTCTATATAAGTTGTGAAATTATATAGTTTAGTTAGTGCTGACCGTCACCGCTAGTACCCCCACATCCGCGCGAATTAAATACTGTATGCACGCACGCTTTAGTTAGAACCGTTGAATTAAATAAACGAAAAATATTATATTTAAATAAAACGGTAAGTATTTTAAAGTAAGTTTTGTGCGTAAGGCGTATATCAGAAACAACGACAGGAACGACGAACTACAATTGGTAATTCTAATCCTTTGGTTATTTTATAATCTATCGATTCTAGAATGTCGTTTTATCGATTAGGGGACGTAATATTTGGGTGTAAAAGAGCTTTATTTACAAAAAGAACAGAATTAATAAGCCTATCGTATTTGATACTCAATTTAGCGATAAAGTGTACTAACTAGGCTATAAGTTCCTGAAATGATAAATCGCGTTCAGTTTTGTGTTCTAAATGGGCGGGTACGTTCTGCCACTTGGGAAAGCCGCGTGACGGGAAAGTCCTACAACTGTGTTGTTATTTTTCTACTTTCTTAACATATTTTTTCTTCCTTGTACGAAGTAAAGGAAGTATTGTGATCGCGAAAAATTTCGGTTTTCAGATTGCAACGGAAATATCCTTTTTGACCATCCCTGAATACATTTGACTAGTTTCGGCGTGACGTCTACACGTTCGTATGTATGTATGTATCTCGAAATAAGTCATAAACGATTAGCCGTAGGATGTTGAAATTTTGGATTTAGATCTGTTGTAACATTTAGTTAGGCACCTCCCTTTTTTATTGGAATCGACTGGACCAAAAGTGTCCAAAAAAGACCAAAATATTTGGATTTTAAACTTTTTCATAGCTGCATTAATAAGCCCTCATCTAAATGTTTTCAAACGTATGTCATAAGTGGTACTTATTTTCATTGGTTCCACAGTTATAGCCAAATTAAATTTTAATTAATGAAATATTTCGGTCTTAGAAGGGGAAGGTACATCGGTTCGAATCAGACTTCATCTCCTTTTTTTTTAACTTTTTTTTTTTAATTTAATTATATTGAATTATTAATAATTATTAACTTTTATTGTAAAAAAAATTTACGATAAATAATAATTCAATGATTAATGAAATAAAATTTTATATACTGATCATTTTAGAAAATGTGTAATTTAACAGCGGTTCAAGGAAGTCATTTGATGCCTACATCAGATTTTTTTGTTTTAGAGTTGTCTAAGCATTTTTAAACTTATAAAACGTACGGTAAAATCAAAATTACGTATTAAAAATTTGTCGGTACTTACCTATTAACGCCACCGCAGTTACAGCTTTATTTAAAAACAAAGTAGTCAATCGGATTTCGGTGGAAAATGGGCCGACATTCGCATGGAATGTAGCTTCGTCTGTAAAAATTATATCGTCTAAAAACGATTCGTTTTCACTTACTCTGTCCGACATTTCAACGGCGAAATCGTAACGTTTTACACCATCATCGGGTTTCAATTCCTGCAGTATCTGGATTTTATAAGCGTGTAATTTCAATTTTTTACGTAAAACTTTGTGAACTGTTGATTTTGGAATACCTAATTCGACGCTTCGACGGGGGATGGACTTCCCAGGACTTCTAATTGCCGATCGTCTAATTAGTTCAACCGTTCAGCCTACCAATATAAGGTTGGGTTGCGTTTTGTATGGGACACTCTGTATATATACACTTAAATCTAGCAATAGCGAAGCATTGCAAGGTCAGCTAATTACATGTCTTTTTTAACTCGTTTTCAAAACGGAACTGTGCACTAATTTTTGTAACGTTTTAATTTGTCATATTTACTTAACTTTGAGTTACCATATGAAAAGGAATAATTTATATTTATAGATGTTCTATTTAGCCGCCGAGCATGTCAAAATACATTTCAATACGTTTGAAAATATACAGTGAAGTACAAAAAGTGTGATCGGCATTTATAAATTGAATCATGTTATTTTTCATTTCGTCCAGGGATGAAAGTAGTTCTTATGAACGGATCCTTTCATCGCTTCTCAAAATAAAAATCAATAGATGCAAGATGTCTGGGCATCTCGGTGGACGGTTGCGCTATGAAATGATAAGCTTCACGTTTTGTTTAGGCTCTTAAAAATTTTCTTTTTCTTATTTCAGCCTTTATTGAAGGGCGTGTAAGATTTAAAGGAAACTTCACTTAAGCGAATTTGTTAAACTAATTTTTAGAAAATTTATTCTCCACCTCTTAAAAATATACACATATTTTTTTTGTTTCTGTCTGTAACTCTTTTAATATTTTTTATTATTTATTGTCGGGAAAGTCATTCTGTTCTCCAGCATGACTTGTAATCGTTCGAAACCGCTTCGATCCTGAAAAATCCAATAATTGTTCGCTTCGCTCGCCCTTCCCGTGTGGCCAGAGGTTTTGCACCTGTGTTCATTAAAATAACAATTAAAGCCTGTTTGTAATTTTTTCAGAGCAACAATTTGGTCAGTACAGGACCCGAAACTTTGAGTGTTTTGAAAATATTCGGTTTACATCTTAAAATTAATAATTACAGCTAACGGGTAAAAATATATTTTGCTCGTTTTTTAGCGTTACCCGACAAATAACAGTAGCAGGTGACCGTACTTTCATGACCGTACATTTTTGTAAAAAAAAATTAATGTTTTTACCTCCTTTCATCACGAAAGGAAGTATTGTGATCGCGAAAAAATTCGGTTTTTAGATTTCAACGGAAATATCCATTTTGACCATCCCTGAATCCATTTTGACTAATTTCGGGGTGACGTATGTACTTATGTATCTCTCATAACTTAAAAACGATTAGCCGTATATTATGTTGAAATTTTGTATTTAGGACTGTCGTAATATCTAGTGGTGTATCTCCTCCTTTTCATTACAATCGACTGGATCAAAAGTGTCCAAAAAGGCCCAAAATCTTAAAAAACCTGGATTTTTTTTACTTTTTCTTAACTACAGTTATAAGCTCTCATTGACGGCTTTTCAACTACGTATCATAAGTGGTACTTATTTTTTCATTGGTTCCAGAGTTATAGCAAAATAAAATTTTAATTAATGAAATATTTGGATCTTTCTAGGGAAACGCGCATCGGTTCGAATCAGACTTCATCTCCCTTTCTTTTTTTTTAGTTTAAATATATTGATGTATTTATAATTATTAACCCGTTATTGTAAAAAAAATTACAATAACTAATAGTTTAATAATAATTTTAAAAAAATACGAAAAAAAATCAGAAGTTATATGAGAAATAAAATTTTATATACTTTTAAAAATGTGTATATGTTTTTTAGTAGGCATTATTGCGTATTTGTTTATGTAATAGATTTGGTGAAAAATCTGATTGTTTAATATTAATTGAACATTATAATTTAGAAACGGATTTTTTATGGAATTTAGTTTAATCGCTGTTTAATTTGATAGACCTTTACAAGAATAGACCTTCACAAGAAAAACATAGACACTGAGGCATACATGCTCGATCTTTAATAAATTGCAAATAATTCTTATCTTTTAGTTCATTATTCCTCTGATATTGTCGGACAATATTCTCCCTAAGTCGGAATTTATCATTATTTCATTTATTTGTTTCTTATTGCCGTTCATTTAATCGCTGTTTGGTTTGATATGATTCTTTTGATCTTAATTTGTGTACACGTTCTCTAGTTTCAACAATCGTGTAACTGTCCTCTTTAGAAAAGAATTGGAGGATCGTATTTCACTTTCACATGAAATAAGTTTAAATGAAGTGCAGCAGAAAATGTTTATTTATAATTTAATGAGGGTAGAAGGAAGTCAGGTGGTGTCTACATCAAGATTTTTTTATTTTATATTTTTTAATCAAGTAACTGGAAGGAGGTGCAGCCAATCGCGTCGAATATAGAGTAACAGTGGCTGTGTCGATTGAGTCGCCGCGCCGTATACCATCACACTCCCCTTTCCCAAAAAGTCCGAAAATGATTTTTAGATATTTATCTGAAGACTATTTGCAAACTTAGTGAATATCTCGTTTAGTATAGTTGGAAATTAGGAATATTTGCAATGATTGTTCTAAATATTTTTTACCTTTCTTCACCTTCTTTCAGGATCGAATTTTGTAAAAACTAGAAATTGGTATTTTAAGTATTCATCTGACGATTACAGTTACTAAAAATCAAGTTAATATCTTCATTTGTTACCGAGAGATTAAAAAAAAATTGTAAATTTCATTGCTACTCCATTTTAACCTTTTAAACTCGAAATTTAAAAAAAAATCCTTACTTACTGTGCATTTACACCGTAAGAAGAACATGTATATTAATTTTCATCAATCTGTCTTAAATAGTTTTTGCTGGGCGTTGATTAAACAACAAGTCACGATATGTTTTTTTTTTTGCCTTAAGTCATTTGATTGGTTTGATGCAGCTCTCCAAGATTCCCTATCTAGTGTTCAGTACATCCTACATCCTACATCCCTAACAATTTGTTTTACATATTCCAAACGTGGCCTGCCTACACAATTTTTTCCTTCTACCTGTCCTTCCAATATTGAAGCGACTATTCCAGGATGCTTTAGTATGTGGCCTATAAGTATGTCTCTTCTTTTAACGATATTTTTCCAAATGCTTCTTTTCTCATCGATTTGCCGCAACAGCTCTTCATTTATCACTTTTATCCACCTACCTGATTTTTAACATTCTCCTACAGCACCGCATTTCCAAAGCTTCTAATCTTTTCTTCTCAGATACTCCGATCGTCCAAGTTTCACTTCCATATAACGCGACGCTCCAAACATATACTTTCAAAAATTATTTCCTGACGTTTAAATTAATTTTTGATGTAAACAAATTATATTTCTGACTGAAAGCTCGTTTTGCTTGTGCTAATCGGCATTTTATGTTGCTGCCGCTTCGTCCGTCTTTAGTAATTCTACTTCCGAAATAACAAAATTCTTCTACCTCCGTAATCTTTTCTCTTCCTATTTTCACATTCAGAGGTCCATCTTCGTTATTTCTACTACATTTCATTACTTTCGATTTGCTCTTGTTTATTTTCATGCGATAGTTCTTGCATAGGACTTCATCTATGCCGTTCATTGTTTCTTCTAAATCCTTTTTACTCTCGGCTACAATTACCTTTTTCACAGAAATTATAAATATAATTAAACACACTTAACCTTCGCTTGCTGACATTCGCTTACTTAAGTTTGCTTAAAATAAATTTTTAATTATAAGCAATAATGAAAATATCAGGCTGATTAGAAATCGCTAGATAATTTTCCAATTTTCCGGGTGCATTGCAAAATCACAGCGATTAATATAATAATAATTTTAGTGGAGATAGTCATAATTCTACATTTCTAATCCTAATGCAGAAATTAATGAAATGTCATGCGTCTCAGCCGTTTAATGTGTACTGTTATTAACAATGAAATTGTAACACGTCACACGAATCGTTTATTTCAGAATATATTTAATTCATACACAGTAAAGTGCGCGCTTAAATACGATTCGTGCACACAAACGCACAACTAGATGGAAACCTAGTAATTTTTTTTTTTTATATAGTACAGAAGAAAAGTGTAAAAGACCTGTTGTTATATTATAATACAAGTTAAATGTTGATTATACTGCGGGCTGGGTTAGTGAACTCTTGCTATCATGTCAACTTAGTTTTCTGTCTTTACACACCACATATTACTCGCTCACTCACTCACTTCTCTACTTTTCGTAAACTCTCAACTTCCAGCTAAAACACAATATTTTCGTTTAAAAACAAAAGAACCGTTGGCCCCATCTGAACTATTTTTTTTTTTTTATCAACGTATTTATTGAAATTTAAATAAGATTTTTAAAAGGGAATAGATTAATCAAGAAGACTCCAAAATAGGTGATCGGTAAAGATTAAATAACGAGAGAGTGTGAGGGAGAGAATCGTATTCTGGTGCACGGTTTTTCTTTTACTTATTTAAGGCACATTTACATGTTTTGCTGTAATAAAACCCTTAGAAAAAAAGATTTTCAAGCGTTTACAAAAGAAAAAAAAAAACAAGTAAAGGTACTTGGAACGTTTGAGTCAAGAATACTTGTCAGAAAAGAGAGCAAATGACCCAAGTGAATAATGTAAATGAATGCGTCTCTTTAAAAAAAAACAAAAAAAAAAAACGTATTTGTACCTGAATGTATTTGAACACCGCAACAGCTTATAAAAAATAAAAGTTTTTCCTACAAAAAAATAAACTATTGGGGCAGTTCTACGTGAGAACACCGAATTTTCGTTTATTTCATTTTGAAAAATTATTAACACATTCCAATCTAAAATATTACAAACAAAAAGAATTAAGAAATAAATAAAAACAGAAATAACTAAAGAATAAAGAAGCAAATTAAAATAAAATAATTATAATAAAAAATAATTTGAATATACTGTAACAAGAAAATGAGTAATAAATTATTATGACGTCCTCACTATTTCTCAGTCAGAGACGCAATGATTTTCATAATAAAACGCACTACATACGTTCGATTAATCAGTAGACCTTACACGCATCAAATTTCAACTCCCTCACCACTGTTAGTCGCTATATAAGCGTATGAAAGGTACACCACCACTAGACTAATCAATGTAACCCTTATATAAAGAACACCCAGTACTCATCATGTCTCTCAAAATAGGTAACGCTCTCTGAATATGCCGAACAATAATGTTAACGATAGGTACCGCAAATGAAGAAACTTTAACGTTCTAACTTGCAGCGTCATAATCAACCACGCTTCTAACTTGCCCCGTTCATATTTTTTCGGCCTTTAATTGAGCGTAACTCAAGAACGACTCGACCAATCTTCATCAAATTTTCACATTCGTAACGTTAGATGCCATTACTACAGCATATCTAAATTTCAATGAAATTGATGTTGTAATTTTGTAGATTTTAGACGACAATCTTTACAGAGAGAGAGAGAGAGAGACTCGATCAATTTTAATAAAATTTTTACATGCACAAATTTAGATACACAAATACAGCATATGTAAATTTCAATGAAATTGATTTTGTAGTTTTGTAAATTTTCGAGCCACTAAGTTTTATACATTGGTCTATAAATATGTATAAGGAAACCTCAATTTAAGTAAATGGTATTTTCGTGCTCTTCATAACTCAAAACGCAAAGAAAATTCAATTTCACCTCCACTCGCAGAATGCGACCGAAAGTTATATCGTATTTTTCTTCGAAAATTCGGTAAAAAATCAAATTCAAACAATCCATGCCTCATCTGTAAAAATATTTGAGTTAAATTTGACGGTTCGGTCAATCCTGAAATGTAAGGCCAAAAGTGGTGCGACACACATACTCGTACATACACTTTTTTTTCATCTATATGAATCGTTGCACCCTAAATGTAAAGATTTGCAAAAATCTTGATACCCCATGTTTTATCATAAGTACTTCATTTTCAAATTCTTGCTATATTCTCCTAAGAGTAAAAATTTATTTGCTTACTGGAAATTTAACATCCAAAAATTATATTTTGCGGTACCAATTTTTTTGTTTTATAATAATTTACAAAAAAGAAGTCAACGTTCCAACCTGAAGCATCATAACGAACCACATTTGTAACTTACCCTACTAAAATTGTTCCGATTTTAAATTAAGCGTAACTCGAGGACGACTCAACCGATGTTCGTAAAATTTTCATATGCACAATTTAAGATGCATTACTATAACATAACTAAATTTTAATGAAATTGATGTAATAGTTTTGGAAATTTTCGAGCCAAAAATTCTACATATAGGCTTAATTACATTTGTGAATGGTATTTTCGTACTCATCATATTTCAAAACGTAAAGAAAATTGATTTTACCCCCCTCCGCTTGTCCCATGTGAACGAAAGTAATAATGTACTATCCTTCGAAAATCTGATAAAAAAGATTCATAAAAAATCGGTGTCGTAGTATTCGAGAAATGAAAAATAACACGTTTCACAAACTGATACATTTTTTCAAAATCGTATAATTTCTTCAATTTTCGAAAAATTAACTTATATTGGATTTTTATTTGTAGGTTTTTATCGGGCGTTATATTTATCTCAACAAAAAAAAGAAAGATTTATCGAAATCGGTGCACTAGTTTTTGCTTAATTGAGTAAAAAAGAAAACAAACATTTAGATTTATGTATTACTATGATACTAGCTGTAGGGCGTTCCTACGGCACCTCTCCGCAGCTAAGCCCTCCGGTCGGGTTGCACTGGCGGGCGGCGTCACGGAATGGGATTATTAGATGTTCAGTATTGATTAGCTGTTTTGTAAAATTTTTTTTTAAATGATGAAAATTTATATAACGAAAGACAGACGGGGAGGGAGTGAGAGAGAGAGAGAAGAGAGAGATAGAGACGGACTTAAGGGAGAGAAATACAAACTAGACAGAGAGAGAATGAGAGAGAAAACAAACTGACAGAGAGTGAGAGAGACGGACTTAGAGAGAGAGTGCAAACAGAGGGAGAGAGAGAGAGAGTGAGAGAGAGACGGAGTTAGAGAAACAGGGAGAGAGATAGAAACGAACTTAGAGAGAGAGAGTGAGAGAGAGACATACAGAGAGAAAGAGAGAGAGACCGACCGAGAGGGATAGAGAGATAGAGACGGACTTAGAGAGAGAGAGAGAGAGAGAGTGTGAGAGAGAGACATACAGACAGAGAGAGAATGGGTTAGAGAGAGAGACAAACTTAGAGAAAGAGAGGGTGACAAACAGAAATAGAGAGTGAGTGAGCTAGACGGACAGAGAGAGAGAGAGAGAGAGAGAGACAAATAGAGAGGAAGAGGGAGAGAGAGACAGGCAGACAGAGAGGGAGGGAGTGATAGAGACGGACTTAGAGAGAGTGTGAGAGAGAGACAGACTTAGAGAGAGATTGAAAGAGTGAGAGAGACAGCAGACAGAGGGAGATAGAGATAGAGACGGTCTTAGAGAGAGTGACAGACAGATAGAAGAGAGAGAGATAGAGAGAGTGATAGATAGACAAACATAGAACGAGGGGCGAGAGAGAGAGAGTGAGAGACTGAGTGTGAGAGAGAGACAAACTGACAGAGATTAAGAGAGACGGACTTAGAGAGAGAGGGAGTAAGAGAGAGAGACGGTCTTAGAGAGAGATAGAGTGAGAGTGGGGGAGGTGAGAGTGACAGAGAGAGAGTGAGAGAGTCATTTTTGAGTTAAATTAGAAATTTAACTGTAGAAATTGGTGTTAACTAATAGGGATTTTCCGCTAGTGATCTATCGGTACGTTCCGGTGCCTACTTTTTGGTTATAGTTCATTATTTTATGAAGAAAAACAATCGCATAAATAAATAAAAATGATGTAAATAAAAATTTTAAACACCATTCTTAAATTAAACGCACTAAAAAGCAAGAAATATTTTTAGGATCTCAGTGATTTGTCAATAAGCTTTGGATGGTGATCTGTAAGATTTTATGAGTCATAGCTTCAAATTAAAAATTTGATGTTTTTGCCAATTTTTTCGTATGCATGATGAATGGCCTAATGAGTGTGGGTTTAAAAAATCAAATTTTTAATTTGAAGCTATGACTTTCACATAATCTTGCATATCACCATCAAAGCTTATTGTCAAATCCATTTTGAGATACCGTCCCAAAATTATTTTTTACCTTTTACTATGTTTAATTTAAGATTGGTATTAAATTTTTTTTTTTACATATTTTTATTTTCTACTTTTATTGCATTTAAGTGTTTAAAATAAAATATATATATTATTTATTTTCTACTTTTTATTACTCATAAGTTTATGCTTTACAGCTACGCTAAGCGCACAGGTTTGAGCGTATTTAGCGAAAGATCGGATCGGTACGTTTTGTGGTGGGTAACTGCAATCAAAATGTAGGGCTAAACGATCTAATTTCCGGATAACCAAGATCTGGTCGATCAAAAATGTACCCGATGCGTTAAACAGTTAGCGCTCGACCTGCTGATACATACGCCGTTTGAATCGTGAAAATTGGACGAGGGGATACCGAGATATTACGGTGGTACTCTATCGCACCCTCTACCCAATTTCGGAACGTTGATCCGGGGGTAATTGAAAATACTATCATCCGACGGGTACCGCTGAGAGCGGATGAGATTACCCTCGAGTGGGGTCAACAAATTTTTTCAGACTGATAGAACCGACCGTTTTCGAGATATTTGCGATTTTCGTCCGAAAATTCGGATCCAGTTAAAAAGTACTAAATTTTCCCAAAACTTCGATATATATTTGGCATATATATCGATGTTAGGGTTAGGGAAGTCAGGGTTAGAACAAAAATTTAACATTTTCAAATTAAAAACCGTGAAATTATGAAGATATATCATATATTTATAGAAAAAAAATGTATATTGATTAAGAACATCTTTTTCTGCGATTATATGTAGCTTTATTTCATCAAAATTATTTGTTTTTTATTTTAAACAATTTAAAAATTTTGATATGTCGATTTGTGAGTTGGTTAGAGTAAATAAGTCTTTCGCTGTGGATAAACTCTCTTATTATATCTATATGTATATTATATTATATTATAATAATATAATAAGTATCAAGTCGTTCGGTAGAATGACGCCGGCGAGAGTTTGTCCGCAGCGAACTTTGATCAACAGTTGATCTGTCCGTCAAGTGATCTTTTTATTGAAATCAGAAATTGATTATTGTTCTTTATAGAATTTTTTCGCCGTAACGGAAAAAGTTGAACTTATTGTTGAAATCGTAATGCATTTCCGTAGAACAATAAATAATAATGTTAAGTGTAAAATATTGATGATTTGTTCAAATTCGTTCCTATAAGCGTGAAACCTGCAAAGAGTTTTTTCATTTTCAATCAACTTATTTGAGAAAATTTGACGAATCTTTTATTATATGATTTGTTTTATTAAGAATAAATACAAGTATATAAAAAAAATTGTTTATCTCCAATTATTTCTCGATTTAGTTACAATATTAGTAGAGCAGGAAGAAAATATTTAACGGGGTATATCTTTGTGTTTCAGAAAATGAAGTAGGAAAAGTATATAACAATTATTATCTCCCCTTTCATACATTTCTGTACTTTTTTGATTCGGACAATGTATTTTTGAAGAACTATAAATAAATAAATTGTTGAATTTTGATTTTCGATTTTTTATGTTTTCAATTGACGGCAAACTCTCGTCTAAACCTTAACAGTTTTGTTGTTTTGGGAGTTTTGATATATACGACACATGTACTAACGAATCGGGATTTTCCGCTAGTGATCGGTACATTCCGGTGCTAAGCTAAGGGACCCACACACACATACAAATGCCGTTTAATAGGGTGGGATGATATGACTATTGGTAACTCGTGTGATAATTGATTATAAATGGCATTGGAAGTATAATAGGACCCTTTTATATATATATATATATATATATATATATATATATATATTAGCCGGTATGGCAGGGCGACGAGCGAGCCCTTCCCGTTCTAGTCGAATCGATATGCGAGTCGCCGCGAAAAGACGAAACAAGGAGTACAGTAGCATTAAAAATCATTTAGATTCATTCCACTACGAGTTTATGTAAAAGCGGTCCACAATGATTCGGCTAGCTGGGTGTGAGTCTCGCCCCCGGATCAACAAAATTTCCATAATCATTCACTGTTTTGTTGAGGGAGGGGGTGTAATTCATAGTAGGAATGTTCGGTATATCCAATATGACAGTCACGGTCTCCCTAATCGATTCGCGAATTGCATTTTGTAATTTCGCTTTTGTTAGCTCAGAAAGCGTATCTTTTGTCTCACGACAAACCCCGTCAAACACCTATCGCTGCGGGAAAATGTTTGTTATTTTGTTCTTCCGATTCGCGAAGTAAGATTCTTGTGTTTCAACCGCGGTGTTCGGACTACTAAATGCTGTCGTATTTCGTAATAAACTGATTTCGAAAAAATACGAAACAAGGAGTCGTAGAACCGATTGGTATAATTTATATTCATACCTCTCCACAGTTTATGTAGAAGCAGCGTCATTGTGAAAGTAATTTATCTGATCAGATTTTAGAAGACATAACTTTGTGCCTGTTGAGTTTGAAATTTATTTTTGATTTTATTATTTTGTTAATATTTAAAAAAAAATTCTATTAAAATAAATTAATCGAATAACTGTGTTGCATATATATATATATATATATATATATATATATATATATATATATACACGAGTAATATATGAAGTGTCCCTCGAAGAAACAGAGAAACTTTGAGGACGGACGTGTTCTACTGGTGAAAATAATGAAAAAAGGTTCATATAAACATAGCTCTGGAAACGCTTTCTTTTCGAGTTACGATTAGCGAAACATTCGCCCGGATTTCAGCTTTTCTAATAAAAAGGAAGCCCTAGAAGTGTATAAAAAAGATCCCAGAACTGTAACTCCAGTAGTTTATAAGATATCTGACGTAAAACACTACTTTCCGGTACCGAAAAATTCCCGGAAATTTTTTTTATTATTTTTCCTGAATTTTTCATTAAAAAATTACATTAATACCGCATATTTTATTACAAACAGGAAAAAAATTTAACTTTTGGTGCGGGAAAAAAGAAAAGATCAGATTTCTTTTTTAATTGCAGATGTAATGGAATTTTTATATAAAATTTATGACGAAACATGTTAATGACTACGAGGCAAGTGATCAATACTTGGGTGGTTTTCAAAATGAGATATTTATTATTTAAATCTTTTCAGTTTAGTTTTACAATGATCTAATAACGCGATTTCCTCCGTCTGGGAATTTTTATTTTCTACTAGCAGACCGAGAAATGCTTCGCTATTACTGGATTTGAGTAATATATATATATATATATATATATATATATATATATTAAATGAACACAATTGAAAGTTTGATAAAACATTAACAAACTGAACATGACGGAACTTCACAAAATTTAAACTTTCATAAAAATTAGAATGTAAATAAATCCAATTGGCAAAACAACAGAACTACCTATTGTATTTAATTCAAACCACTCTCTAAATACAATAGTCGGTGGAAAATAATTTTTATCGAAAAAGATGGTTGAAAAATCATCACAGTTAATACTGGACATTAAGAAACTTAGAAAACGTTACAGAACTTCACAAAATTTAATCTTTCACTTTATAAAAGCGAGAATGTAAATAAATCCAATCGTCAAAACAGCACTACATATCGGATTTAATTTAAACTACTCTCTTAATACAGTAGTCTACTTCCCCGGGACGGGTTTCCAGTCAAGTATGTGCAGTCCGCAAAAGTGTCCTTTAAACTCAAAGGAGGCCTCCCCACCCGCCGGTTGTACGTCCGGCACGGCAGGTCAGCCCCCCCCCCCCCCCCGGCTAGTTAGATCTTTTGTTTTAATGTGCCTGCTTCAAGCCCCCCCCCCCCCCGACAGAGAACCAGGCCCGACAAAGCCGTCCCTAGCCCCCGCCGAGGGAACCGGGTCTCGGTCTTTTCATTACCCAGTTCTTATGATCCCCAAACGAAGGAATGATTTTCTTCTCATAGCTGTTTGCCTTAACGAAAATATTAAACTACTAAGTTACCACGGGGCCTCAATGGCCTCTTAAAAGGGCTACATCATCTTTAGCCTTTAGTACTATCTTGGCAAACTCCTCCGTTTTGTTTCAATTTTCAGCGGGATCGCAGGAGAAAAAGAAGCAGATTCTCCGGATTTAATTCCTGCAGCCCTGCACGTCGTCTATGTATAGTCCATCTATTACAGTGGAACAGAGTATGATCGGCAGTATCCGAATCCTGGCAGAACATGTAAATACGTGCTGGTCTTCTACCGAATCGATGTAAATAATATTCGAATTTACCATGCCCAGATAGTATTTGAGTAAAATAATAACCAATCTAATACAATAATCTGTTCAAAAAACCTCTAACTTTCTTTCTACTGGTCAGATCCAGGATTTGAATAGCTTTATACCTTCTCCAGACAACGGATCATTTTACAAAAACCCGCGCGTAAATCGGTCCAGTAGTTTTTTAGTCTACAGCGGACACATATACGAACATGCATTTTATATATATATATATATATATATATATATATATATATACTAGCTGATCTGGCAATGGCTAGCTACTGTTAGATTTGAGTATATATGTAGTTTAAATTAACTCAATTGAAAGTTAATAAAACATTAAAAACTGAACATTCCGGGAATTCACAAAATTTAACCTTTCACTGTTACCTATTTCCCTATTTCTCTGTTTCCTTGTTCCTTATTTCCCCCTTCCACACCAACCCCTTTCCCTCTTTACTTTCTTAATTTTCCCTTTCTTCTCTTTCCCCTTTTCCGTGTCCACTGTACCCTTTTCCCCTCCCCCTTTTTCGTGCCCCCTTGTACCTTTTCCCCCTCCTGTTTTCTCTTCCCCTATTCTCCTCCCGTTTTCCTCTTTTTTCCTATCCCTTTTTTCCCATGCGTAAATCGGTGCAAATACGAACATTACCTTACTTATATATACTTACCTATACTTATATATATATATATATATATATATATATATATATATATATATAAGAAGGATGTCTGTTTGTATATTTGTTTCAAAATGACACCTAACTGTTAATTAATGTACTATAACGGGTATAGTTTTTGTACAATTTTTTCGTTCACGTAACTAATATATATATTCTGAATATGAGTCAAATCGGACAATAAATGCAATTTTTCCAAATTTCCCAACCCCAACGTCATCTAGCGGTTCCATTTTTTGCAGAGATTTTTTTTCCTTGTAATTTTTTGCAAAAAATTGCAAAAAAATGTTAACACATATTCTGAATATGAGCCAATTTGGATTATAAATACAATTTTTCGAAATATCTCGATCCCAGCGTCACTAGCGGATCCATTTTTTGTATCACAAAAATTTGTTGATCCACAAATGTATCTTTTCACGTACTTAATTTATATTCTGTATACGAGCCAAATCGGACCGTAAATACAATTTTTCGAAATATCTCGACCCCCCAGCGCTACCTAGCGGGTTCAAACTAATTCGGTAACCTTCGCGGGCGTGGCCACAACTCACCGAAATTTCATCGCAGTCGGATGAATGGCATAGGACGCACACAGGATATACAAACAAACATTATTTTTTATATATATAGGATATAGAAGATTAAAGAAATATTTCTTTTTACAACTTTTCAAAAATCCAATATTTTTTTAATTTTAAAAATTATTGGCAAAAAGAAAACTAAAAATCGACAATCGTGGAATTAAATAAATTAAAAAAATATCATAAGGTCTTTGTTGTTGTTTTAGGTGTTGCAGAATTAAAAATTCTGATAGCTGCTCTGAAACACGAATTAATTCTTGAAGGCGATTGTTTAGCAAGACAGTTAAAAAGGAGGGATGCTTTGACTCAAAAAGTGAATGGATCCTGCGATATATTAACGGCACATTTACAAGCTTTGTCTCCAAAACGCAGTAAGTTTATTTTATTTCATTTATTTTACGGATTATTATTTCTATCCTACCGTTTTTTATTATCCACCTCCAGTTAAATATAGTTAAAAGAAGAGACAGACTTATAGGCCACATCTTAAGGTATCCTGGAATAGTCGCTTTGATATTGGAGGGACAGGTAGATGGGAAAAATTGTGCGGGTAGGCAACGTTTGGTATATGTAAAACAAATTGTTACGGATGTAGGATGTAGGAAGTATGTAGGGATGTAGGATGTAGGGAAATGAAACGACTAGCGCTAGTCGGTGAATCTCGGAGAGCTGCATCAAACCAGTCAAATGACTGAAGACAAAAAACATACAGTTAAAACTGTGTTTTTTTTTTTTTTTGCCTGGGGTATCACCGTTCCCACATACTGAGAAATATATTTGAAGGGACTGAGTGGACATATATATATATATATATATATATATATATATATAACAAACCTGGCGTTTGCTACACCTTATAAATGTTGACGCATCTTCCATTTCTCCGATTTATCCGTGTTCGTATCCTCCGTGGAGAATCACACTTATGAATTTTATTTTTGACCTCACTATGTATAATAAAGGATCGACTTCACCAGTTTTCTTTCCGAGACAAATCCAGACGCGGTAGTATACACAGATCGGTCGAAACAGCACGGTATCGTTGGATGCGCGTTTATTATTAATGACAGAACTTACATGTCTCGTTTACCCGGTCTTACTAGTGTGTTTACCGCTGAACTCTACGCTATTCATGAGACTTTAAATATCGATACCCTAGATATCGTCATATCCTTATTTTTAGCGACTCGTGTAGTGCTATGCACGACTTAGAATATTTTTATTCCAGACATCCTGTCGTCACCGAAATCTACAATGCAATCGCCGAATTGAACCGTCGCAACACACAAGTGAGTTTCTGCTGGATTCCTAGTCGTACGTAGATTCCGGGTAACGAACGTGCAGATTCCCCTGCTAAAGACGCATGTAGTCGTCAACCGTCCTTCACTACCCGTGTTAATACATCCGAATTTATTTAATTACTAGCTTTTACCCGCGGCTTCGCTCGCGGTGAACCTTTAAACGAAATACGCGAGCAACTATGTCATGTCGATCAGTGGCTTTTTGCCCGGGCATTAGCTCTTTAGTTACATCCTGCCACGAAGAATTACAAGTAAAAGTTACAAAGAGGTCAAGCCTGTCGTAAGTTCGTACATAAGCGAAAGAGGCCGACATCGAAAACACATACGTACATACGAACTATAACATCCGGAAAATTTCCATCTGGTTTTTTTTAATTTTTTAGGTTCCTTAGGTGTCAAAATGTCAAGATCATGTGAAAACTTCGTATACACAAATTGGAGCGTTTAGAATACTTTTCCTTCTAGAGCTATAGTTCTATTATAGCGCCATCTAAAAAATATTAATCCATTATGGCGGAATTTCAAACATCATAATGTACTAATACAGAGATAGAAGAACAATTGCTAACACGTACAGGAACCAAACCGCAACAGTAACAATTGAAGAACATAAGAAAGAAGCCGTAATAAGAAAGGGAGTCCGACAAGGATGTTCCCTATCTCCGTTACTTTTTAATCTTTACATGGATCTAGCAGTTAATGATGTTAAAGAACGATTTAGATTCGGAGTAACAGTACAAGGTGAAAAGATAAAGATGCTACGATTTGCTGATGATATAGTAATTCTAGCCGAGAGTAAAAAGGACTTAGAAGAAACGATGAACGGCATAGATGAAGTCCTACACAAGAACTACCGCATGAAAATAAACAAGAACAAAACAAAAGTAATGAAATGTAGTAGAAATAACAAAGATGGACCGCTGAATGTGAAAATAGGAGGAGAAAAGATTATGGAGGTAGAAGAATTTTGTTATTTGGGAAGTAGAATTACTAAAGATGGACGAAGCAGGAGCGATATAAAATGCCGAATAGCACAAGCTAAACGAGCCTTCAGTAAGAAATATAATTTGTTTACATCAAAAATTAATTTAAATGTCAGGAAAAGATTTTTGAAATGCGGTGCTATAGGAGAATGTTATAAAATCAGATGGGTGGATAAAGTGACAAATGAAGATGTGTTGCGGCAAATAGATGAAGAAAGAAGCATTTGGAAAAATATAGTTAAAAGAAGAGACAGACTTATAGGCCACATACTAAGGCAACCTGGAATAGTCGCTTTAATATTGGAAGGACAGGAGAAGGAAAAAATTGTGTAGGCAGGCCACGTTTGGAATATGTAAAACAAATTGTTAGGGATGTAGGATGTAGAGGGTATACTGAAATGAAACGACTAGCATTAGATAGGGAATCTTGGAGAGCTGCATCAAACCAGTCAAATGACTGAAGACAAAAAAAAAAATTAATTCAAAATGAAAATATAATGGAAACATTATATATGAAATAGAAAATAAAATAGTTTTTATTAACATAAAAACCAAAACCGACCCTTTTGCAATTGTTCTCTTTATTGCACGCGGTTTAAAATGGTTTACCTAGAAAATCCCTTGCATTTCATTTGACTCATTAGAAAAATATGTTTATTGAATATAAAATTATTTTTCACTAAACAACTTATTTTATTTTTATTTCATATATAATGTTTCCATTATATTTTCATTTTGAATTAAATTTTTTTTTTGTCTTCAGTATATAAAAAAATAAGTAATATCTCATTTTCCCGTGTAAATTAGATTATTAAAAGCAATTTCTTTCAAAAATTGTTTTGCGATAATATTTTTAATTAAACTAAAAAATCATCAATTCCGAAGATCGACCAAAATATATAATATGAGATCTTTAGTTATAAAATTTTGAAATAAGTTATCTCCCATTTAGTTGATTTTCCATTTTAACAGCATTAAATAGTTTCACATAATAAATGGAAAATAATATTAGTAAAAAAAATATTTTATGAGCATAAAAAAAAATTATCGGTGATTCGATACCGAACCCCATGAATAGCAAAAGGAGTCGTTACCATAGAGCCACACACGCTACACGAAGACTTTGTGTCAGTTGCACTTCATAAGATGTGTCCTCTGTGTGTTTGTTTAGTTTTTCATTCATTATTTTGAATTTTTTCTTAATTAACAATCAATTTCAATACTCTTAAGAATCAATAGACTTGTATAAAATATTTATTTTTATTAAGGATTATTAAAAAAAACTTTTTTATTATTTTTAATAAATATTACAACTTTATCAGTACCAAATAATACTAATTCATATTGAAAGTGAATAATCACTCATAAATATTCGATTGTTAGCTCGTTTAATCATTATCATGTATTTAAAATTTTGTAAAATTTGTGTACAACTAAAAACTTTTGTCCCAAAATCCCTTACTTATATGTTCAAATAACCCGGTAGAATATACGCATGCGCGCCGAATACTGTGCGCAATGCTACACCTTGTTACATTCATCATGCAAGGGCGTATGTATTCCTGCGCACTACCGACTAACCTCCACCTAGGGCGGAACATGTGCTCACGTCTCAGGTTGCCGAGCATCTCTCTACGCTCTATGGAGAATCGCGCGGAAAAACAATACATGTTGGGTGGTCTCTTCCACCTAGCACTCCGGACAATTTTCAGACAGATCAAGCAAAACAGAATAAAACTTTGTAAACCTCATCGTGAAAATTGAATTCTTACATAAAGTTACCGACCTGCCATGCAAATCCTAACTTTAGCTTTAAATATGGTTAAAGTTTGTGCGATCCACTTCTCAGTAAGAAATAACATTGCTAATTACATAAATATTATTCCCTTTAATAGTAACATTTTCTGTTGTACAATATGTAAAATGTTTGGACCGTCTAATTACGTAGCAAATTTTCATGAGATGACTAAACCGATTTCATTTACAAGCGAGTCTGTTTTAATAAAATGCTAATCTTGTATCATCGTTATCATTTATTACCTTTATGTATATCTTGTCTAAAATATAATACTATGTTTTGTGATTACTTGAAAAGGTAAAAAAATATACTAAAATGGGCTACCAGAACTTTGTTTTGTACCAGTAAATGTGATTCGTGTAAATTGTTTAGTAAATTAAATATTCTGATGTTTCCATAAATATATGCATTTTTATGAATATATAACATTTGCTAAGAAATAAACGTTATTTTAATAAAAATTAAAAAGTAAAAATTGTAATTATCTGGTAACAGATTTCTCCCTTTGCGCGTGCATGTACGTGTACGTGTGAATTCTTGCATTACTGATGAAGACATGTACACGTATAGTTCTATCAAGATGAAACATTACATTTGATTAAATAATAGAAAGCTTCATCACTCTCTTGTGTTTTGAAGGTAGAATTTTATTTAATTTATTGAAAATACATCATTTGTGCTAATTTAAAAAAAATAATAAGATTGTGATTAAAACAAATTATTTAATGATAAATAAATGTAATAAAATATTTTTTTTATAGTAATAAATATTTTAATAAATACAAAAAAATACTTCAATACCCGATGACAAATATGATAATTTATAAAATTGTATGGATCATACGCTGATGGAGGAGTATTTTGTAAAGAAAAATTTTAGAGGTAATTATTTTTTATTTTTTGTGGTAGCTGCATGACGTGTCAAGTTAAAAAATTTGTCAGTCGATGACTAATGCGAAGATGGTGTGAGTCAAGAGAGGGGGATGGTGAACAGAACGGCCAGCTGTCTTCCTTCGCGTCTGATTGGCTACTGTCGGACAATTCAAATATAACCCTAAACATAACGGTCATTATTGGTATGCGAGTTAATAATTATGTAGTCCTTTTTTCTTATATATACATCTGACATAATTAAATTAAATAAAGATTAGTCCCTTATTTTATACGAATTACATTTTATTAAAATAATAATTAATTTCCTTTAATTTTAATAGGTATAATAAAAATATTACGATAACGTTTATCCGTTTTGTAAAGTAATATATAAACAAACATTATAATATTAAATAAACAGATCAATTTTTTCCAATTTTATTTACAATAGGACCTCGTAATATCCTACACGTGTATTTTAACGAGCGAGAAATATGAAGTGGATGAAATTAAAATAACGAAATTTAATATTTCACAAGAGAATAAAATTAAATACAAAATACTGTAAGAATTTAGTATGAAAACTTATTTAGAGAACACAATTATAAAAATAGGAGTCGCTCTTGAAAAATAAATGTAACATCGCAAAGCATCATCCCCTCTTTTAAACCTCAGTCTACCTCAAACAGCGTGAGAATTCTCTCTCTCTCCCTCTCATCTTCTCTCTCTCTCTTGGGTGCGTATGGGCGCGCGAAAATTTTGAGGGGTAGAAACATCATGAAATTCCTTACCGAAGATGCACTGTAGTAATAATTTCGTTATCGGACCTAACTTCTCAAGGGTGCTTTCAATTTCCAACCTCCAGCATATTTATACCTACCTAATCATAATTCTTTTAAATATTATAAGGAATACATATAGACAAATCAAACTAAATTTTAATCTCTGATATATTTTTTATGTACGATTCTATGAAATTATTTCATAAAATAACAAAAATTATATTTTTCACTGTGAGAGGAGAGTAATCCCATCTCAATTTTTTAAACGTTCAAATTCATCGTCGCATCGTGTAATTTTTTTTAATATTTTAATTTATGCAATTAAATATATATATTTATACACAAGATGATTTAGGAGAAAACAGAAATAGTTTGGAAACCGATACGAGAGCTTGAAATTAAGAAGAAAGGTTCGTACAAACATATATCCGAAAAAACAGTTTGTTATCGAGTTACGGCTAGTGAATTCGCTAAGGAGAATTAGGAAGAAGCCGTTTTCCGTTAGATTCTTTACTTAGCTAATATATGTTGTCGCGTAACAATGTACTAACCTACGGAAACGGAAATGATGTTCAGTCGTACAAATGACACCTTCACTTTTTTCACCGCAGCGAAGGCTGTAGTTCTATT
This sequence comes from Lycorma delicatula, assembly GCF_047948215.1. Lineage (NCBI taxonomy): Eukaryota > Metazoa > Arthropoda > Insecta > Hemiptera > Fulgoridae > Lycorma > Lycorma delicatula. Next base: position 21,558,981 of record NC_134466.1, read on the forward strand.
CGTAATGAATATCCGAGTATCACTATTAAAAAAATCTTAAGTGGAAGATCCTGGGTTCGGCTTTCATATCATAATCACATTTCAAAAAAACAATCGCATTTGTAATATTTATAAAACACGTCGTTTGGAATCAATTTGGTCTCCAAACAGTTAAATTTATTTAAACCTACTTAAAAAAAAAAAAAAAAACATATTGAAGAACCAAGGTTCGATATTATCGGCTTCGACACATCTTACATCCACGCTGCTTATACGTGTATTTAAAATATAAAATAAATAAACAAATAAAAATTTTTAAAAATAAATAAATAAAAATTTTTTAAAATAAATAAATAAAAATTATGAAAATAAATAAATAAATAAAAAGCCGGTGTATGAGAAAGAAATGAATCGAACGGTTTATTTTATTCAGCGTTATAACTCGTAAATAATTATTATAGTTAAAATGTGTTTTACGCAGTGGTGTACGGGACGGCATTGTAGTTTAACCTTGAACTCAGTTCAAGGTTAAACGTGTCATGTCAAGGCGGGAATTGTAGACAGCGCGTCGGCGAGCAGTTCTGTCGAAGATTGCAGTATGATTTAAAAAGTTATCTCACACTAAATTAAACGAATATTTATAACTAGTATTTTTTTTTTTTTTTATTAATTTATTTTACTCGTATTGACAACATACAAAGTATACATTTTTTTTTTTCATTTACTCAGGGCATCCGTTATGTATTGCTTCACAGGATGAGATCAAATGGCAATTTTGTAGCGTGTGAAAATGACATACCTAACCGGGATTCGAACCCGGGACCTCCGGATAAAAGGCCGAGACACGATCACTCGCGCTACGGAGGCCGACAAACGTCAGTTACTATCACGCATTTTTTTACATTGTTTTTTTTTATTTTTATTTTTTCATGTTATGAATTTTGATAATAAATGCCAAGCGTAACCGGAAATCGAACCTAGAATTATTTAATGTATAAAAAGAACGGAATTCCGACGAACTTCAGATGCAACGCCACCCTCACTGTTTTAACAATAAATACGAGTAAGAGTTACATTAAAAATATTGTGTGTGCGCGCGCCCTCCAAAAACTTAACAAAATACTTTTTGTACATCACAGATCCATTCTTTGATTTCACCGATCCAAAAAATGTACGGGAAGAATACTTTTTTTAGAGAAAATTTACTGCATTAGAAATTGTCAGGTCAATTGACATGCTTAACTAACAATCAACGCATAATACATATTGAAATGGCAGCAGGACTCAATTTTCTGGTTATTTTTTATTACTACCGTTCTGGTTGACAAAACAATGTACATTTCATTTTACTTAATCAGATTAAATGTATCACGAAATTGACTTATATCCAAAAGGTTCTGGATCCGAATTCAGTTAATTTTTACGTACGAAAATATTAAACTACCTCACTGTCATATTTAAAAAAGAAATCTGATGTGGACACAACGTGACTTCCTTTCACGTCTATTAAATTACATATACACATTTTTTGCTGCATTTTATTTAAACTTATTTCGTTTGAAAGTGAGATACGATCCTCTAATTCTTTAATAAAGAATAGCCGAGAGTAAAAAGGATTCAGAAGAAACAATGAACGGCATAGATGAAGTCCTACGCAACAACTATCGCGTGAAAATAAACAAGAACAAAACAAAAGTAATGAAATGTAGTAGAAATAACGAAAATGGACCACTGAATGTGAAAATAGGAGGAGAAAAGATTATGGAGATAGAAGAATTTTGTTATTTCGGAAGTAGAATTACTAAAGATGGACGAAGCAGGAGCGATATAAAATGCCGAATAGCACAAGCGAAACGAGCTTTCAGAGTCAGTAATATAATTTGTTTACATCAAAAATTAATTTAAACGTCAGGAAATAATTTTTGAAAATATATGTTTGGAGCGTCGCTTTATATGGAAGTGAAACTTGGACAATCGGAGTATCTGAGAAGAAAAGATTAGAAGCTTTTGAAATGCGGTGCTATAGGAAAATGTTAAAAATCAGATGGGTGGATAAAGTGTCAAATGAAGAGGTATTGCGACAAATAGATGAAGAAAGAATCATTTGAAAAATATAGTTAAAAGAAGAGACAGACTTATAGGCCACATACTAAGGCATCTTGGAATAGTCGCTTTAATATTGGAAGGACAGGTAGAAGGAAAAAATTGTGTAGGCAGGCCACGTTTGGAATATGTAAAACAAATTGTTAGGGATGTAGGATGTAGAGGATATACTGAAATGAAACGACTAGCACTAGATAGGGAATCTTGGAGAGCTGCATCAAACCAGTCAAATGACTGAAGACAAAAAAAAAATAAATTAAAGCAGTCATACACGAAGAAAAAAAAGTCATATGTATTACAATTTTTCTTTTATCTTATCCGATATGGAATGTTGAATGCGTAAATTACGTCACAGCAAAGTTTAAATAGATAGTTGGGCAAGGTTAGGTATTAGTATGTGTGTGTGTGTGCGCGCGCGCGCGCGCGCGTATATGTAGAGGGTAAGAGATTTGGGAGTTTTCGCAGTTTTATATACCGGTATATATATATATATATATGTAGAGCCAGAGGAATGGGAAGTTCATTCGATTATTTTCGTAGCTGCCCCTTCTGTATTGCATGATTTCATATCTTTTTTTTTTTTTTTTTATAAATAATTTATAGGTTATGTTTAATCCAGTCCATTTTTAATATAAGATTCTTTCTAAATTTTATGCATTACTAGAACAAAGGAATGGCTGTTTTTTTGTCTTTTTATTATAAATACGAATTATTTATTTTAATTAACTTCCGATTTTATTTATTATCATAAAAATCATAAGTTTATTATTTAGAATACAAACGTTAAGTTACTAAAAAAAAATATAAAGAAATCTGACAGCAAAAAAAATACTTCCCTCGCATCGGTTATTTATTCTTATTTCGTGAAAAACTAATTATACATAACCATAAAGTTTTAAAAATTGTAAAAATACGATTATTAAATTTACGGTTTTCTGCTCAAAATTTTGACTCCAAAGTATTTTTTTTTTTTTTTTTGGGTGTCTTCTATATTACTACTTATTTGGTGAATAATCAAAAATGAAAAAGAAACAATCATACAAGAACAAGGGAAGAATAAAAACAATTAAGAGAAGATGATAAATATAAAGAGGAAGAAAACGTTAAAACTAAAGAAAGAATAAAAATAATAAGAGAGGTTGATGAATATAAAGATAGAAAATTTGAAAACTAGAGAACGTGTACACATTTTTAGGTAAGAAGAATTATATCAAACCAAAGATCGATTAAATGATCGGCAACAAAAAACAAATAAATGAAATGATGAACTCCACTTAGAGAGAATATTGTACGGGAATACAAGCGGAGTAATGAGCTAAAAAATAAGAATTGTTTGCAATTTATTATAGATCGGGTATGTATGCCTGTAATATTAAGTAATCAGATGTTTCACCAAATCTATTACGTATATACATATGTAATAAAACCTATTCAATTATATATACACATTTTTAAAAGTATATAACATTTTATTTCACTAATAACATTTTTTTCATTTTTTTTTTTGTAAAATAAATACTTATTGTAAAAATGTTTTTACAATGACGGGTTAATTATTAATAAATCAATATATTTAAATTACAACAAAAAAAGTTTAAAAAATAAGATGAAGTCGGATTTCAACCAATGTGCCTTCCCTTAAGATCCAAATATTTCATTAATTAAAATTTTATTTGGCTATAACTCTGGAACCAATGAAAATAAGTACCATTTATGATACATCGTTGAAAAGCTCTCAATTAGGGCTTATTACTGCAGTTAAGAAAAAGTCCAAAATTCAAATATTTTTTTAATTTTGGGTTTTTATGGCACTTTTGTTTCAGTCGATTGAAATTAAAAGGGTAAGTGTACAACTAGATGTTACAACAGTTCTAAATCCAAAATTTCAACATTTTACGGCTAATCGTTTTTGAGTTATGCGAGACACGTATGTACAGATGTCACGACGGATCAAAATGGATCAGGGATGGTCAAAATGAATATTTCCGTTGAAATCTGGAAATCAAAACTTTTCGCGTTCAAAATACTTCCTTTACTTCGTACAAGGAAGTAAAAATTGCAAGATTAGCATATATGCAAGCACTAAACTTAATATAAATTGAAGTTGTTTGCAGAATTTTGAGAAAAATGAGTCCCAAAAATTATCTATCCCACCTCCTGGAAATATTTACCCAAAAATATTACCGACAAATTGCCTCATTGCCTCATATGTACAAAAGTTCATCAAAATCGGTTTTATCCAGTAAAAAATTATTAACCTTCAAACATGCCAATGCATCTACCATAATATGTTGGCATGTACGTACGAATATAATACTCCCCCACGTTTTTTGGGGTTCCAGGGTCGTATAAAGGCGAGAAATGCAAAAAACCCATACCCCGTTTTTTCACCGATTCCCATACTTTCCTTTTTGTAGCGTAGCTCTATATGTTGCCAGGAAAATACAAGGTACATCTCATCAGTTCTTACGTGGTTATTTTTGGCGAATGCCATGTATGCAACAATTTTCAGAAAATGACACTCATTCTCATGAGTAAATAATTGTGAAGTTCACGAAAATAACGGTTATATTACATTCTACATGTGAATCCTGATTTTTTTTCTGAAGTATTGGATTTTAAGCGACATTTCGACAAAAGTACGATATTACTTTCAGTAGCATGTTTATTTGGGGGGGTGGGAGGGGGTTATAATAATTTTCTTTACGTTTTGGGGTATGAGAAGTAGAAAATATCATTCACTTAAAATGGGGGTTTCCTTATATATTTATAGGCCTAACGTATAAAATTTTGTGGCTGTAACTGTTCGGATCAATTTTCAAAAATATAGTTAAAAGAAGAGACAGACTTATAGATCACTTATTAAGGCATCCTGGAATAGTCGCTTTAATATTAGAGGGACAGGTAAAAGGAAAAAATTGTGTAGGCAGTCCACGTTTGGAATATGTAAAACGTAAATATGTAAAATGTTTGGAATATGTAATTGTTCGGGATGTAGGATGTAGGGGGTATACCGAAATAAAACTACTAGCACTAGATAGGGAATCTTGGAGAGCTGCATCAAACCAGTCAAATGACTGAAGACAAAATCACAATTAAAAAATATAATTCAAAATTGTTACATTTGTATTTAGTATGTAGATTTATTCACATCATTTTACTCAGAATGAAATTCTCTTAAAAGTTTTGTTTAAAACTTTTATTCCTTTACCCATTTAGCAAAGTTAAAATTCACGTAATTTAAATGTCATGTAAAAAAAGTTATGTTTTAAATTTAGATTTAATGTTGTTAATACTTTATTAATTTTTAAAGAGAAAATAATTTTTCTTTAGTTATATTGTATTATTTCTGGAATATGACCTTTTGTAAATGTCATTTATTATTTGTTTATTAATATTTTTTGTTTGATTGGCATAAAACACAATTATAAAGATATAAAATGCGTAGGTGTTTATCTATAATAAAATTAAAATCATATATATATATATATATATATATATATATATATATATATATATATGCATACATTAAAAATAGTTTATTAAATTTACGTTTCTTAATCTTTAAATAGATCATAAGGTTGAGCCATTTTTTTTTTAAATTTAAAAAAAACAACAGGAGGAGGATGCATTTATCAATATAATAAATAAAAAAAATTATTATAATAATACGTCATCGAAAAAGATATATAAGACGTATGATATTAAATTATTTTAATAAAATATAGTTTACTGTATTTCCCGCCAGGTTGTTTACAGTTTAACCAACATTACGCAACGTTATTGACCGACCGCTCATCCGTTTGTATTATCTACGGTATCTATACTTGGAAGGGTTTGGATAGCTAGGGAAGCAGTGCTGCCAACATAAACACTCTCCAGCTGTGTAGTATTATTGATCCGTATTGCAAACCCAACACTGCATCATATCTATGAGACTATTGTTATCCTAACGAGAGAATGTTCCTCTTCATTCTAAAATTATACCAGTCTGTTGTGTTACTAATACGTTACGTTACGTCTGTTGTATTATTAATATTGATGTTTTTATTATTTTTTTTTTTTAAAGTCATTTATACATTAAATTATTTTTATAAAATTGTTAATTATTATAATTTTTTTTATTTGTATAATAGTATTCTTTGATTAAGTTTGTGTAACATTATTTTTATTATTTATTAGTTATAACTCGGTATTTCGATACGATGTTTATATAGCGTATTTTTCAATTTATTAAAAAAAATTATTTTTTTCCATTTTTAAACTGTGTATTTTTTTAAAAACAGATTTGACATATGGTTTCATGACATTTTTATATAATAATAAAAAAAAAACAAACATATATGTTTATATATATATATATATATATATATATATTTTATATACTTTTTTTTTTATTTTTTATTTAGCGAACTCTTTTAATATTTTTTATTAATTTTTTTTGTATTATTCTTCGTCATTTAGGGCTTTTTTTTTGTCTTCAGTCATTTGACTGGTTTGATGCAGCTCTCCAAGATTCCCTATCTAGTGCTAGTCGTTTCATTTCAGTATACCCTCTACATCCTACATCCCCAACAATTTGTTTTACATACTCCAAACGTGGCCTGCCTACACAATTTTTCCCTTCTACCTGTCCTTCCAATATTAAAGCGACTATTCCAGGATGCCTTAGTATGTGGCCTATAAGTCTGTCTCTTCTTTTAACGATATTTTTCCAAATGCTTCTTTCTTCATCTATTTGCCGCAATACCTCTTCATTTGTCACTTTATCCGCCCATCTGATTTTTAACATTCTCCTATAGCACCACATTTCAAAAGCTTATAATCTTTTCTTCTCAGATACTCCGATTGTCCACGTTTCACTTCCATATAAAGCGACACTCCAAACATACACTCTCAAAAATCTTTTCCTGAGATTTAAATTAATTTTTGATGTAAACAAATTATATTTCTTACTGAAGGCTCGTTTAGCTTGTGCTATTCGGCATTTTATATCGCTCCTGCTTCGTCCATCTTTAGTAATTTTACTTCCCAAATAACAAAATTCTTCTACCTCCATAATCTTTTCTCTTCCTATTTTCACATTCAGAGATCCATCTTTGTTATTTCTACTACATTTCATAACTTTTGTTTTGTTCTTGTTTATTTTCATGCGATAGTTCTTGCGTAGGACTTCATCTATGCCGTTCATTGTTTCTTCTAAATCCTTTTTACTCTCGGCTAGAATTACTATATCATCAGCAAATCGTAGCATCTTTATCTTTTCACCTTGTACTGTTACTCTGAATCTAAAATTGTTATACTTTATTTTTTCAATATTTTTAAACAATTCTCTTTTTTTAACTAATTTTTTTGAAAAAATATTCGAAATTTTGAAATTTTTATGCTTAAAATTTAATTTTGTTAATCATCATATTCAATAAAAAAAATTCCTTCATACTTGAGCTTCGAAATTTTGAAAAATTCGAAAAATTTTTTATTTATTCGATTTCAACGTTTAAAAAACGGATCCTTATTCACCAATAAACTGTTGTTCAACTAAGTCACCGAATTCAAATTCATGGAGTCACAGATGACATCAGATGATGACCCATTATAGGACGATTGCGTCCTATAATGTGTCATCATCTGATGTTATCTCTGACTCCATGAAGTGGATGTCAAATTCCCGGGGCGTTCTTTGTTACCATAAAATTTCAGTGTACTTGAAATCAAAAGTATACAAGACAGTTGTAAGATCGGTAGCGCTGCACGAAAAAAAGTACGAAGTCTTCCACATAATGATAACGCGCACACCGCGGCGGTTACTCGACCTAACACGATTTTACCGTATCGAATAACGTGGAGTACGAAATAATCGTGCCAGTAATTGAAAAAAAATAATAGAAGCAGGATCGTGACCGGTTTGGTCATGTTTTGCGAACGAAACCGATCGGAAGCTAAAACTACATTCCATTTGAGTCCAGTAGGACCATGCTAACGCGGACGACCTAAAAAGTGTCGGCTGGATTGCATAAAGGAGGAGACGTGCGACGTCAATGTCCGTTTGGAGGACGCGGCAGACCGATCGAAATGGCGGGAGTATTACCGATACGAGCATTCCCGCTCGTAGGCGGGAGAAGAATTTATAATAAAAAATATTTTTTGTGATTACTAGGTTATAAAGAAGCTTTTTAATACGGCAAAATTGTGTAACATTACATTGACTGTTTTGATGCAGCTCTCAAAGATACCCTATCTAGTGCTAATCGTTTCATTTTGGTATACCCCCTACATTCTACATCCCTAACAATTTGCTTTACATATTCCAAACGTGGCCTGCCTACACAATTTTTTCCTTCTACCTGTCCTTCCAATATTAAAGCGACTATTCCAGGATGCCTTAGTATGTGGCCTATAAGTCTGTCTCTTCTTTTAACTATATTTTCCAAATGCTTCTTTCTTCATCTACTTGCCGCAACACCTCTTTGTCACTCAAGTAACAAAATTTCTTCTCCTCCTATTTTTATATTCAGTGGTCCATCTTCGTTATTTCTACTACATTTCATTACTTTAACAATACGTTATGACTTTTTAAGGTCATTTTGTTTTCCTTGTATGAAGTAAAGGTTGTATTGTGATAGCAAATAGTTTCGGTTTCCAGATTTCAACGGAAATATCCATTTTGACCATCGCTGAATCCATTTTGATTAGTTTCGGCGTGACGTATGTATCTCGCATAACTCAAAAACGATTAGTCATAGGATGTTGAAATTTTGGATTTAGGACTGTTGTAACATCTAATTGTGTACCTCCCCTTTTTATTGCAATCGACTGAACCAAAAGTGTCCAAAAACCCCAGAACTCAAATAAATTTGGATTTTGGAATTTTTCTTAACTGCGGTAATAAGCCCTCATTGTTAGCTTTTCAACGATAAGTACCACATAAGTGGTACTTATTTTCATTGGCTCCAAAGTTATAGCCAAATAAAATTTCAATTAATGAAATATTTGGATTTTAGGGGAAGGCACATCGATTCGAATCAGACTTCATCTACTTTTTTTTTTTTAATTAAATATATTGATTTATTAATAATTATTAACCGCTCATTGTAAAAAAGAAAAAGTTTAACGATGAATAATAATTGAATAATAAAAAAAATAAATGAAAAAGTATCAGAAGTTATTAATGAAATAAAATTTTATTTTCTTTTAAAAATGTGAATATGTAATTTAATAGGCGTACAAGAAAGTTGTGTGTTATCCACATCAGATTTTTTATACGCATTTGTATAATGTTTAATTTTACAATTTTGTTGAATTTTTACAATTTTACACTATTAATTTTTACAGGCGTAGCCTTGAAAGTTATGCAATACTTTCACCTTGTATATATTATTATTATATATATATTATTATTATTATTATGCTTTTACGGCCAACATGGGACCTTTTAAGTCAATTTTAGTTGGATCTTTTCTGAGAAAAGCGTGTTATTTTACCGAGCTGCCCAGTATTTCTTCATCCGTTCAGATCTTGCTTTCTTTTCTTCATCTGTAAACACCCTCTTCGTTGTATTTTGTCTTTTGTTTAAATCTAATGTTTTTATCTTTTATCTTTGTAATATTTCCAGTTTCATTCTGTAGGTCGGTCAGGGAAATTCCCAATTCTTTCATATCTTCTCTAATTTCTTCGATCCATCCTACTTCTAGCTTTTGGAACCAGAGCTTTTCAACGATATTCCTTGACAGTCTTGTTTCCGGTGTCCTTATGAGATGACCGAATAAAGAGATTCTTTTTTCCGCATAGTATCAGTGACAGGCTCTATTTCTCGATACACCACCTCATTCGGCACAATCCACCATCGGCCTTCTTTTTGGTGTTTTTTATCGATATACGTTCTGACAATTCTCCTCTCTATTTTCAGAATTTTTTCGATTCGGTTTTTCTGGGTGATTTTGAAAAGGGTTTCGCTTCCGTAGGTGACTTCTGGCCGAACTACAGTTTTATAACGTTTAAGTTTTTTTTTTAGTCGAAAGGCATTTTTTGTTATATGTTGACCGAGTTAATTTTTGGGGTTTAATCATTTTATTTGTCCTGTTTTTCCATGTCACTTTTTCATTTAAATTATAAATTATTATTTCCCTTAGATATTTAAATCGTTTTACTATTTTAATTTTCTGATCGTTTATCGTAATGTGCTCTATTACCAGGGGATCTATGGCCATCAGTTCAATTTTTTCGAAAGAGATATGAAGCCCTATTTTTTGTGCTAGGTTTTGAAGGCTCATGATTTGTGTTTTGGCTTCTTGAATATTATTTGCTAAAAGAGCGAGGTCATCTGCAAATCTCAGGCAATATAGTGCGATGGAGTTTTTCTTAGTACCCATTTTTTTATTTTTGGGATTTATTTCATACCATTTTCTCGTGACAAATTCGAGGGCGCAGTTAAAAAGGAGTGGTGAGAGCCCGTCTCCTTGCCTCAATCCAGTTTTTATGTAGAAGGGTCGAGAGAGTTCACCTCTGAATTTCACTCTGGACTGGGTATCGGTCAAAGTTAATTTTATCATGTTTACGAGTTTAGGGTGAAGACCCAGGTTTTTCAGAATATTCAGCGTGGATGGTCGGTGTATAAAATCATAGGCCCTTTTAAAGTCGACGAAGGTAATTATTGGTTGTTTTTTCGTCTTTTATATAAGTCTTTTGTATGTGTAATCCAGGAGAAATAGGCCTCTGTAGTATTCCGGATTAATTTTATCCCCTTTTTTATGTAATGGATGAATGAGGGCTGTGGTCCAGTGTTGTGTAAGTTTTTCTTCGTTCCATATTTTCACGAGTCATAGATGTAGGGAAGTTTTGACTGAATAAACCGATGAGTGTTTCCAGAGTTCTGCGAAAAGCTGATCTTATCCGCTTGCTTTGTAGTTTTTTATTTCATTTAAGGCTGCAAGAACTTCTTGAATTGTTGGCGGGTTGATATTTACCGGTGAAGTTTTAACTGGAGTAGATATATATATATCTCACTTTGTTTTTTTTTATTTAAATGTTTTCGTAGATCTTTTGAAAATTTAACGTATTGTTAAAAAAAGAACACGTTTCAGCATTTTTTTACTTTTTTTATTATTTTTTTTCTAAATGTAATTTTTTATACAATTCTTAATGATTAAATTTTGTTTAAAAAAGATGTAATATTTCAATATTACATTTCACTTATTAGTAGTATATTACATTTATGATGGTAAAGATTTTCCACCCGCAGGTTGTTATTATGTTACAAATACTCATAAACTTTCGTACTCTTAGTTAATGAGAGAATGAACAGATAGAATAAGAAGCAGGGAGAGAGAGTGAGTGAGTATATGAGAGATAAATATTTTATTTAACTTAGACTGACAAAAACAAAATAAAATTTTCTTTACAAAATAAACAAACAAACAGAAAGTTGCAATATAATCAATTATTTCTAGACATTACTTATTGTTATATATATATATATTATATTTCTTTTGTGTTCCTCTCTAGAAAAATCCAAGGGATTGATTTTTTCTTTCTTTTTTTGACCTAAATTTTTCTAGTTTTTTCCTTTCCCCCCATACTCCCACTATTTTATTTACATCGTGTAACCGCTTTTATCTGAACTGAGGACTATTTTCTATTTATTTACCGCAATAATTCGGTTTATAAGAAAGGGCTTTATTATATTTCCATTGTCATATATTTAAATGTTTTATTAAATATCGAACCGTCCTTCAAAAATATATATAAATTTTTTTTTCTTTTTTTTTGGTTGATCTTACCACATAAGTTTGAAGGTTATGCGTGGGTAATGGAAATGGAATATTGTAGCGCATGAAAAGCACTATGCTGAACGAGATTCGAACACGGGACGTAATAATAAATAAAATAATAAAAATACCTTTCGGCAAGCTGGAAGGTAGAAGTAAATTTCACCGGTGCTAAATAGGGGTAAAAAAGATTTCCACCTTAAAGCTAAGAAAGACTTCAAATTTACTCGATACGACAATGGCTGAATGTGAAAAAAGTTTGGCATACGAGAAGCCATATCTTCTTACATTCCAGCAACAATTTTGGTCATCCCATGTCATAAGGGGAGATCTTATCAAAACTTGTTTCAGATAAAAGTTTTAGGTAATGTTTAGAGGGCTAATGACCACTTTAAACCGATTCCACAATGTGCCTATTAAGGGAGGTATGATTCTTTTTTGTCTTCGAAGTCCCATTTTTCAATCCCTTGGGCAGATGGTTGGTAAAAACTTAACTTATATAAGTTTTAGGCCCTTACTCAAAGAATAGTGGGAACTTCAAACGAATTCGATATTTTACTTAATAAGAAAGTTATATTTAGTTTTTTTTGTTTTTTTTTGATAAAGCTTCCCTATTTCCACCCATATAAAATCCGATTTTGCCCGTTAACGAACTCGACCGAGATTTTGGGTCGTTCTATTTTAGGTATCAATTTGAAAGTGATTTCCGCAAAATTACGGCAGTTATCGTGTCCACAAGAATGTAAAATATATATATAAACTTTTGAACTGTCGGTGGTTTTGGGATCTGGGGGATGTGAAACGCGAATATATTTCAAATTTTCCAGAAGTTGAGTCATGGTACTCATTACAATAGGTAGGTTTCGTATGAGATCTACCTAATAATGAAATAATAAATGATACTAATTTTGGTTTAAAAATTATAATACAGTATTTTTCGGTTAACTTTTGTTTAAATAAATAAATGTCAGAATTATAAACTCTTTGTGTTCAGTTGACGTTGCCTAAATAGATTTTAAAACCCACCCGATCGGTCTAATAGTGAACTCATTATCGCAAAATCATCTGATCGTCTGATTTAGAAGTGAAGAGTTCTAAGGTTCAAATCCTAGTAAAGGCAGTTACTTTTATACGGATTTGAATACTAAATTGTTGAGATTGGTGTTCTTTGGTGTTTGGCTTTCATTTAACCACACATCTCAGGAATGGTTGACCTTTTTTTTTTTTCTCTCAGCTCCCCTGGGCCGGACCGACTTGTTGATATTACGCCACCCAGGGGAGTGTCTTTAAACTCAAATAGGCCTCCCCACCTACCGGCTATATACCGGCATGGCAGGTCGGCCTACCGGTTAGCTCTTTTTGAGAGTTCTTTATTAATATTGCCCTTTTGGACACCACGCCAGACCCAGTTCGCCGCGACGCGGCGCCGGGTCCCTTCAGTATTCAGTGTGCTGTTACCTGACTGTTACCCGTGGAGACCTTGGTGGCTCATCAGTGCCAACACACCGCAGCATGCTGGACCTCACCAGCAAGGCTGTCCACCCGGTCCTATTCTAGCCAACACCTTGTCTTCTCTCATCGGAGTATTTCTGTACAACAACTTGTTTAACAAAACTAGCAAAACTAGGAATGGTTGACCTGAGACCGTACAAGACTACATTTACATTTATACTTATCATCCTCATTCATCCTCTGAAGACTAAACAGAAAAAAGAAATAGATTTTAATGGAATTAAATTCTCTACAAATTTTATTTGTTTATTAACAATTAAATGAAGTTATTGTACCTCAAATTTAAAAAAATTCTGTTTTGATACATTATTATTATTTTTTTTTTGGTGTTTACAAATATCTTTTAAAGATTTACTACAAATAAGCTTTCGAAACCTGTTTTATTGAAGTTTTCAAGTTAATAACCGTATAAAATCATAAAATTTACCTCGTAGTTTACAATCTAACAGCTTCATTTTTACTTTTGAGCAGAAATCAGGGCGAAATTTTTAGCAAACTACAGAGTGCCGCAGAGAAGTGGGAAAATTTTAAATAATTGGTAAAATGAAGTAAAGTTAATAACCTTTATTTGATGTTAAAAAATATCTTCTACAAGATTGGAAATTTTAATATACATACATTACTTTTTAAAAATTAATTCACTTAAGTGCTGTCCATTTTTGCGTACGCATTCAGTAAACCGATTATGAAAACTTTGCATAGTGCGCCTCATTGTGTTCTCCGGGATGTTGGCGATTTCCTCTTCAATCTTTGTTTTGAGCCGGGCAAGGTTTCTCGATCTAGTTCGGTACACATTGCCCTTCAGATGTCCCCATAAAAATAAGTCGCAGATTCAAGTGTCTGAAGATCGATGCGGCCAAGCGATGTTAGCAATCCTTAAAATTATGCGATCTTCAAACAAATGCCATAGACTGTCTGGCAGTGTGTGAGGTGGAACCATGTTTGTTGAAGGTCAAGATTTGGAAGAGAATAGAGCCTAGGAACAAAAAAGTCTGTAAAATTTCAACATAACGTTGAGACGTTACAGTGACAGCAGAGCCCCTTTCATCTTCTAAAAAGTAAGGGCCTATCACTCCACGACACAAAACTGCACTCCATACAGTAAGTTTAGCAGTGTGTATCGACGCCGGTAAGGCTGAGCGGGGTTTGTTTCTGTCCGGTAACGGAAGTTCTGTTTATTCATGTATTCCTTTAAGTGAAAACGGGCCTGACCTGACACCCAAAGATTTTCAATAAAGTTAGCATTTTAATTGATTTTAGGGAACAGTTTTTCAGAATATTGCAGATGCACTTCACGATCGTCAGGTTTCAATTTTTGAACGATTTGAATCTTGTAAGGATGAAATTTCGGGTTATGATTTTTATTTGCAGGCTTCTACGTCTGAGCTTCAATGACGATCTTTCCGCACTTAACGACGAAGACTCCTTACCTCTACAACTTTCATCAATGTTTTCTGGCGTATGTACAGATAATACACGCCTAGTAGGTATCTTTTCAAAACCGAACCGGTCTCTTCAAAGTTCAAACCCAAGTTTTGATTGCGTGGGAAAAAGGAACTTGACCGCGGGGCGGAATCTCATAATGTCGCCGAATTACTCTTTGTGAAGCTATCACCAAGTCAGTAAAACGCTCTTACTGTAACCCCACGTTCTACACCATTCCACTGCTGCATACCAACTAAATGTCCATTACTGTTGTATAGGAATGCAAAGTTGGCGGGAGTTTCACAAATTCTCCCTACAAATCGCAGAACCTGGACAGTGTCCCTTGCTGCTGGATGATTCTAGAATCGGGCGTGTTTTTAAGGGTTTATTTTTAATGACGGGTCTAAATTTTAAGTTTTTATATTTTAAATTTTAAGGACGGATTTAATAGCATTCCAATCCGTTTTTACCAGCGTTCTCGAACCCATTTTATGGTCCGACCGCGGGAGGTTAGGCTTTTGAAACCTGTCCTCCCGACGTAATTCCCCTTCAGACCGTCCACTGAAGTCCTTTCGGTGCTAACGCTTCATAGACTAGCAGGAATACGCCACAACGGGGCACTAACTGTTTGGAGGGAGCAATGCGCCCCCTTTTCCGGAGAGAGTCGCAATTGTTGATTTAATTTAATTTAATTGTAAGTGTTTATAGGAAAGTTTAAAGGAGAAGCTCATTATCCGCTTCTTTGATGGCTGCCCTTCACGGTGCATCTCCGCTGGGCTCTCTTCCGAACTCCTTTCCGTGACGTCGGGTCAGGCAGAGGGTCTTCTTTCTTCTTCATCTTCTTCTTCTTCTTCTTGTTCTTACAGATGACCTCTTCGTTCTTCTTTGGCCTGCACTTTCCGAGACTTGGCAGTAACCGAAATTGCATACAGTTAACCTTGATATTCCCGTGGCCCCGAAGGGCTGAACGGGGGAAAATGAAGGTTTCTTCTTTCTTCTGCTGTCGGTGGCTGCTGGGCTGATGGCTGCTGGGCTCGTTCCCTCATTCTTCTTTCTTGAAAGGAAAGGAAGTAGGGAACTTAGAATTTTTGGTGAAACCTAATCGCGATCGCGGTTTGAGAGCGGCCTGCTGTATAGTTTTTTCTTTGTCGTATTTATGATATACTTACAGTGCTGCCGATATCAAATTCAAAATTTCCCGTTTCTCTGCGCCACCGTAACTCGAGGCTATTGTTAATATGATTTTATTTTCGTTTATTACATTCTCGGTTATAGCAATATATGCTGCTATAACAGCATATCCATAGCTAACCCGTTATAGCTGTAACGGGAAAGTATATAACATTTTTTTAAATTACACGACCGTTAAATTTTTATTACAATAACTGCACGGTTTAATCGGCAATGTTAACGTATTGCATTGTCTTGTTGAAACCGGATGTCTTCCGTATCCATATGATCAATTATTAGGCTTTAAAAAGTTAGAAATCATATCTCACGTTATCGAATTCCATTGACAGTAACGTTTTGATTTTCGAAGATGTAATGTCCAGTTAATCCCCCGGTTCAAATTCCGCATCTAACCGTGATCCCGTCGATGACGTATAGTACTTCCTTCAATCTTTTTTGTATTTTCTGATCCCCAAATTCCATAATTTTGTTTATTGCCAAATTCGGTCTTAAGAACTATGCCTCATCGCTAAAGATGATCATTTTTTCCCCCGAAAACTTGTTTATTTTACAATTTCTACTTGTTCAAGTGTGTACTTTTTCATAATTTAACCTTAATGTTTACTGATAACAGCATATAACATTCTCTACTGTGGTTTCACCATGAAAAAAATATCAGTAGATTTAAAATATTCATTTTAGGACACTCTTTATATATATATATATATATATATATATGATAGAACTAATTTAAATTTAAATAAATGGGAAATGAAATGAAGGTTAATATTCCCCAGTTTCAATTAAGTTAATTTTGATGGAATGTTTTGTAATTAAATTTTAGTATCACATCATTATTTTGAACGGAGATACATTATTACTTTATCATAGATATAACCATACTTAAGCGCGTACTTAAAAACTATGAATAAATATTTTTTTTTTTTTTATAGATAAATTATAATTTTTATTTTTTTATATTATTTAAAAAAATATATTTGCTAATGCGGCTAAGAAAAAATAAATTTTATTTCGGTCAAAGCATCCCCACCCTTGTTTTTAAAATTGTGGAAGAAATTTAATAAGTTTTTCTCACCGAAGGTAGTACTTGTCTACCAATTTTGAAGAAAATTGATCAACGGGGTCCAGAATAATAAGACCAAATTCATTCGTAAACACGCACCAATGTCCGTCTGACAAGCTAGATTTATATATTTTATAATTTGTATTTAACCGAACTATGTTTATAAAAAATCTGAACACCACATGACTTCCTTGTACGTTTATTAAATTACATAAATTTTTTAAAATTAAATAAGTACATAAAATTTTATCCCACTAATAACTTATGATTTTATTTGTTGTTATTCTCATTATGAATTATTATTTATTGCAATTTTCTTTTTTTGGCAATTGGAGGTTAATAATTATTAATAATTAATAATTATTAATAAATCAATATATTTAAATTAAAAAAAAAAAGGATATGTAGTCGGATTCGAACTGATGTGCCTTCTCCTTGTAACATTCAAATATTTCATTAATTAAAATTTCATTTGGTTATAACTCTGCAACCAATGCCGTGCCAATATAATGAAAATTATAACGTTTGATTTTTTTGATATTAAAGTAATATTTACTATTTGTTTCATAAAGAACTAACCTGTATTAAAACATCATTACTTTCAGTGAGAGTAATTCTAAAACAGATATCATAAGTAATTCAGGATACATTTGTAACTTTAAGAAAGGCCGGGTAGGTAGTATAAAATTTTGTATTTTCTGCTTTCTAAACAATGTATATAATTGGTCTTACACAAAGTAATATACTATATTTCCTTATTATAATTACAGCTAGTAGGTAATTCTATACATTATAAAAGATTCAGCAAGAATTTTACTTAATTAAAATGTTTTGTATCTTACGTTGTTATTATTATTATAATTATTATTTTATCAAATTTTACGTCAGAGGAGTTACTGATTCACCTTTAGACGACAGATTTATTATAATTATAATAAAGTTCATGAATATATAACTTTAAAGTTTATAAAGTTAAAAGACTTACTACGTAAAACATAACAAAATAACTTAGTCGTGTTAAAAGTTTACATACATTAGCTTAAGTGTAATTATTTTCTTTAATATGTAAACGACCGCATGCACAAATATGCGCACACACAGAGAGAGACAGTGCGAGTTAGTGCGTGAGGGGGCGAATAAAAGAGAGTTAATTTCTTTACATTCACCGATCTATAGGTGTATTTATACAGAGTTTTCCGTGAAGAAATGTATTTACTTGTATAATGGTTTTTAAAGGTAAATATATTTCTTTTAGATATGAACATATGTTACGTATTCGAGTTAAGTGAAACATTTTTACTTTCTCGGCTGTAGCGAAATGCTATAGCAGTTACAGCTATAATTAGAACGTATATAGATCGGTAAAAAAAAAGGAGTCAATTAAAACAATTAAATAAATTGTAAATAATCTGTCAAAAATTTCTTATTCCAATACGTCAAAAGTCCAAAAAATCTATTTTTGTAAGGCGGACATTTGTGTTTATGTACGACGTATGTATGTCGGGTTGTATATTTGGTCTTAAGAGTCTGGATCCCGTTGACCGATTTTCTTCAAACTTGGTGGACACGTACTACCTTCGGAGGGAAAGAACGTGTTGCATTTTTGTAAAAATTGGAAAAAGGAGTGGGGGGGGTGGATGTTATTTTTCCAAAATAAATTTTTTTTTTTCTGCATCGCTTTAGCGAAATTATTTTCTTACAAAATCGTCTTTATCGAGATCACGAATTATTAAAATTTTTTATTTAATACTAGCAGACCCGGCAATGCTTCGCTATTGCTAGATTTAAGTATATATATTAAATGAAAAAAAAATTGAAAGTTTGATAAAACATTAACAAAATGAACATTACGAAACTTCACAAAATTTAACTTTTCCCTTTTACCCTTTTCCTTTCCCCTCTTTTCTTAATTTTTCCTTTTTACCCTATTCACCCCTCCCCATCCCTTTACTATTTCCCCCATTTCTATCCTTTCCCTTTTCTTCCCCATTATTTTTCCCTTGTTTCCTTTCCTCTTTTCTTTATTCTCTTTTTCCTTTAAATTTCTTTATTCAGTTTTTCTTTTCTCCTTTTCCCCATTTCCTATTCCCAATTTTCATTTTTGCCATATTCCTTTTCCACCTTACTCCCTTTTTTTATTTTCACTTTCCTTTCTCCATATATATATATATATATGTTTATTTCCCTTTCCACTTCCTTTTCCCCGTTTTTCCCTTTTTTATATTTTCCATTTTCCCCTTCTCTCCTTTTACCTTTTCCGATGATTTCTTCTTTCCCTTTCCCAATTTTTCCTTTCTCCCTTTTTCCCCGCGCGTAAATCGGTCCAGTAGTTTTTTAGTCTATAGCGGACATACATATCGGAAACATTGAAATGGAATCGTAAGTATGTGTTGCTTTTACGTCCAACAGATAGCGCTGTTTTTTAAAAAAAGCATGTTTTTACCTGTCACAGGTGTGACATTTTAGGTATATAAATTGTAGGTATATAAAAATACTCGCGTATTCGAATGCAACGTTATATCAAATTTTCAAAGTAATCGGTGAAGAAATTTCAGAGATTTAAGATTTTGAACAAACGAACATTTAATTTTTGTTTATATAGATCTAAACCGCTTCTCAAAAAATGGCTTTATACATATATATATATTTTTTCTTTTCTCTACAGTGACTGCTTTTCAAATCGGTATAAACGCTACGATGTTTGAGTACACACCGTATGCGTTGAGTACACACCGTATGCGTTGAGTACACACCGTATGCGAGGAGGGAGTGGCGCAGGCACGTAGACTGTTCGGGAGAGTGGCCGTGTCCGAACACGGCCATCTCCGGGACATCTGCCGAGAGGACCGTACTCCACAGGGTATAAGAAAACGGCCTCATGCCGTATTAAACTAACCACTGTTAAGAGGCGGTACGAGAGTAAAAAAAATGACAAACCAGGCTTAGGAGCCTCTATATTGCGTAACCTATAAATAGAAACCGCACAAAAATTCTGGCCGCGAAAGTGTCCGTTTTCGCAATTAAATTTTGTTAAAACTATAAAAAGCTAGACATTACCCCACACCGTTCCACGAAGAGACCACAATTTCATTTAGTCAGCATATGCGACTCCCTCCGGAGAACGGGGCGCATTTTTACCTCCAATTAACTAGGGCTGCGGTAGGCGCACTCCTTCTAGCCCATAGGTGCTGGTATCGGAAGTACTTCAGCGGATGGCCTGAAGGGGAATCACGCCGGGATTACTAGGCTCAAAAGCTTCGTCTATCACCGTCATAACCGGTAAATAAATTACACCGTAACGGATAGGAACGCAAATTACCAAATTTATAACCGCCACTAAATAACCGATGAAATCCGCCCGATAATAGAAAGATACAGCAGAAAGGGACATTGTCCAGGCTCTGCGATCTGTAGGGAGAAATATTGAAACTCCCGCCATTCTTGCGTTCCGTTCCGTTCCAAATCGGTATAAAAAGGTTTTGCCCATCCCACTCCAGTGCGGTAACAATTATGATAAACATGGTAACAAAATAAATATTCTTTTAATTTTTAAAGGATTATTTTAATTTATTTAAAATTTAAAGCCATCTCGCAAGTTACCCACCGCATTTAAAACGTCAAAATCTTAATTTTTTGATAGCCTGTTACTCTTTAGTACTTTATTTCATAAAAAAATGAGTCTTTTTCGGAATTCCCTGTCAAAAAAAAAAACACTTAATTTTTTAACCGATGGGCCAAAACGATGTATTTTTAATATCCAATAAGAATTAAGTGGGAATTCATGTTTCAAAATAAAAAAATAAAAATTGGTAGATATTCGTTTCTTCTCCCCCGAACGTTTGCAAATTTTTCACCTGGAGGTAACTGAAAATAACAAAAAATATGAATATTAACGATAACCAAATTAGAGAATAACCCCGTAATCAGATATAACGATTTATATTACCATTCTTATAACCGTTTATTTATTTATTAAAAAAATGGTTATAAGAAATAAATTAAATAAATGGTTAATAATAAAAAACCATTTATTTATTTATTAAATAAATGGTATTAAATAATTCTAAGAAAGAATTAAATAAATGGTTAATAATAAATAACCATTTATTTATTAAAATCTTTCTTTTTTCTGTTTAACCTCCGGGAATTACAGTTCAGGTATTAATTTAGATGATTATATGTATGAGTGTAAATGAAGTGTGCTCTTGTACAGTTTCAGTTCGACCGTTCCTGAGATGTGTGGTTAATTGAAAAAATCTAACCACCAAAGAACACCGGTATCCACGATCTAGTATTCAAATCCACGTAAAAATAACCGACTTTACTAGGACTTGGACGCTGGAACTCTCGGCTTCCAAATCAGCTGATTTGGGAAGACGCATTCACCACTAGACCAACCCTGGCAGCTTAACCGAAACCAATTAAAGCTGTTTTGCCTGGCAGCTTAACCAATCAGCTGCCAGGCAAAACCGAAACAGATATCGGTTTAAATTAACATGGTTGAGAGCACCCGGGCACCCGTTGTCCTTAAAAACGAGCTCGAGGCATATCATTTCCCCAAATCCTGTATAAACTTCTACAAGGATCTTCCCTTAGTCGTGGTGTGCCATTCCAGCTGTCACGCTTCCGCCGCGAGGCTCTACAAGCGGGAGATGGGCAACTGAACGAAATTTAGATCCGTTGTATTGCGATCACCGTTCCGCTCCGGTACTGGCCCGGCTCGAAACCGCATCCCAAATACCTTGGCTTCTCGACCTCTTCCCAATTTCCACATGGCTGCCCGAACTTTTACCAGTAAATCGATGGGGAGAGCTTTTCCCATTACGGTGGTAGCCTCGTACGAGGTTGTTTTAAAAACACCAGTGCATACAATTAATGTTCTGTGCTGAACACTCCTTAAATTTTGAAGAATACAATAAAGTATAAAAAACCATTTCAATATAAAATGATTTTCATTGTTATTATTATTTTATCATTATCATCACGCCCCGTTAACCTTCCGGAAAAAAATTTCTAGCAGCCCACCTGAAATGGTATGAATAAAGTTCACAGCAACTAAATACAACCGTGTAATATCTCAAAATGTTGCAGATTTTAACTAGGTATTGAATGAAACAAAATTATTATTATACAAAAAAAAAATTGTTTTGCAGAATGTGAAGTGCGTTACATTCTTCGTGTTTCGCTCTGTATTTGTTTTGTACCGGTAAGGGGTTAGTTATTTCACTACTGAACGAATAATAAAATATAAGATGTACAATTTTTTAATTAAGTTGATTTATTTATATTTAGATTTCTTCTTTTTTTTTAAAGCATTATTTTTTAAACCGTAGTGTGATTATAATGTCTGTCCGTGACAGGTAATTTAAAATTAACTCTATAAAAGTTGAGTAATACAAATGTAAACTATTTAAACAGTTGTTCCAAACAATTTGCATAATATTAAATATATAAATTTACAATAATACGAGTATTATAAGATGGAAAGTTCTTGTCTGAACAGCGATGCCAAAATATAAGTTATATAATTTCCCCGTTTTTTCCTTCAATACTGTTCGTTACTACAATTTGTATCTATTATAGAAATATCTATAATTTTCCCTCTTGTAAACTATTTTCCTGCTGTCGCCGAATAGCAAACGTTCAATTTCCTACTCCTGTTGTTTAACACCCTTCTGGCGTTCTATTCCTTACCAAGTAACCTATTCTTACGTTCATTCAATCGCAGATGTGTGTACGCGTGTGCACGCGTCCGCGCTGACGTGAACACAATGTAGAGACTAAGACTATATATCTCTCTTTATCTTGACAACTTGAATTCAACGAAATAGATAGATTAAACTTATATATATATATATATATATATATATATATATATATATAAATTCTTCAATTGAAAAAAGAAAATAAATCTACAAAGAAATGAACAAGAAAAAATATCTTTGTGAGATATATTTTTATTTAAATTATTAAATCGGGATTTATATAAATCATATTTATGTTTTACAATTATCCTATATTTTTGAAATCTGTTTAGTGAATTTTTGACATATTCATATGTCAATGTTCATTATTCATATGTTATGAAATGAAATATGATATGAAATGTTTATATGTAATGGGTACCATGATTCGACTTCCGGAAAAGTTTTGACATATCTACGCGTTTCACATCCGCCAGACCCCAAAACCATCGTCAGCTCAAAAGTTTGTGTATATATATATATATATATATATTTTACTTTCTTGTGGACACGATAACTGCCGTAATTTTGTGCCAATCCCTTTCAAATCGTTCCTTAAAAATAACTCGTCCCAAAATCTCAGTCGAATTCGTTTACGGCTAAAATCGGAACATGGGGGCTTTTTCGAGAAAAAAAACAAGATCAAGATATTGATATAACTTTCTTATTAAGTAAAATATCGAATTCCTTTAAAATTCCTACTATTCTTTGGATAAGGGCTTAAAATGTATCTAAGTCAATTTTTTTTATATCACCAAACATTGGCCGAGGGGGTTGAAAAAAATGGAGTTTCGAAGACAAAAAACAAATAATAACATATGTTATTATTTGTTAATAAGATATAAATAATAACATACGAGGTGCGATAATAAAGTAATGAGACTGATTTTTCTTTGCAAGATGTGGCAACCCTGCAGCTTGCGTAGGCACACCATCTTTGACCTTGGTCTATAAGCTTTCTTTCTTTTTCCTGTTTAGCCTCCGGTAACTACCGTT
This sequence comes from Lycorma delicatula, assembly GCF_047948215.1. NCBI lineage: Eukaryota > Metazoa > Arthropoda > Insecta > Hemiptera > Fulgoridae > Lycorma > Lycorma delicatula. The sequence continues at coordinate 21,582,758 of NC_134466.1, forward strand.
TAGATAATACTTCAGAGGATGATATGTATGAGTGCAAATGAAGTGTAGTCTTGTACATTCTCAGTTCGACCAATCCTGAGATGTGTGGTTAATTGAAACCCAACCACCAAAGAACACCGGTATCCACGATCTAGCATTCAAATCCATGTAAAAACTACTTCGAGTCCAAGCGACACATTGATGCAACTGCTCGGTCGTGAGTCGTGCTGTAATAAGTGAACACGTGTTTGTGGCTCTCGTCACAGAAATGAAACCGCAAAATATTGCGCAAAGGTATGCCGTTTCTTTTTGCGTTAAATCGGGTGAAAACGCGACGACAACTTACGGTAAGCTTCAGAAGGCTTTTAGAGAGGAGGTTATGTCAAGAGCTCAAATTTTTCAGCGGCATAAAATTTTTAGAGAAGGCAGAACGAATGTTGAAGATGAAGACCGCAGTGGACGACCATCAACCTGACGAGCAGATGTCAACTTGGCCAGGGTGCGTGAAATCGTACGATCTGATTATCCGTGAAAATGATCGCTGAAGAACTCAACATCGATCGAGAAACGGCTCGTCTAATATTAACTGAAGATCTTGATACGAGAAAGATTTGTGCAAAAATGGTCCCCAAAAATCTCACACAACAACAGCGAGAAACACGGAAAAATGTGGCAGCCGATCTGTTAGAGCAAACTGAAATCGATCCAGATTTGTTGAGCCGTGTTATCACCGGTGATGAAGGTTGGGTTTTTCAATACGATCCAGAGACAAAACGCCAAAGTTCGCAATGGTGCTCAAAGGGATCACCCAGACCAAAAAAAGCTCGTATGTCAAAGTCAAAAGTGAAATGCACGCTTGTGTGCTTCTTCGATTCCAAGGGAATTGTTCATAAAGAGTGGGTGCCTCCTGAACAAACAGTTAACCGATATTTCTACAAAGAAATTTTAGAAAGACTTCGTAAACGAGTTCTTCGTGTCCGTGCCAACATCGCTGATGATTGGATTCTGCATCATGATAATGCGCCATCCCATACCGCTCTGTCAGTACAGCAATTTTTAATCTCAAAACAAATTTCAGTACTACCACAGCCACCTTATTCACCAGATATCGCTCCGTGCAACCTTTTTCTATTTTCAAGAGTCAAAATGGCGGTCAAGGGACACCATTTTCAAACAACACAAGATGTCCAAAAAGCTGTGACGAGATTCTTGGAGGATATTACAGAAGATGAGTTGCAGAAATGTTACCGTCAGTGGCAGAACCGCTGGAATAAGTGTGTGCAATCAGAGGGGAACTACTTTGAAGGAGACAACGCTAAACATGACTAAAACGGTAAGCAACTTTTTTTTCACATCAGTCTCATTACTTTATTGTCGCACCTCGTATGTTCATTACGGTTTATCATATTATAGTGAATTTATCGCATATTCAGCAATCATTATAAGGTTATTTGGTCATAGGAAGGTCCCTCGTTGCACCATGTCCGTCTCCATTCTTTTCTGTTATAGTGAAAATTTTTAGTATTTATTAGTTCCCTCATATCCTTTTAATTGTGTGTATTGTTTAGTCGTTTTCAGTATCTTTTTACCATTTATAATGTAATCTGCTCTTAGACAGGTCCCTTGTTGCACCATGTTCGTCTCCATTCTTTTTACGAAGGTCGTTCAATGATTAAAGAGACAAATGATTGTAGAAAAATTATTTGACGAGAGGGAAAGTTTTTAACCTTCACACTATTTTCTATCCTGTGAGCTTTCTTATTCCTGTAGTAATGAATCGTTCAACTCAGAATTTTAATCGTTCTTGTAGCTCATTCGTAACCCGCTCATTGCTGCCTCTTAAAAAAATCTTTGACAGGTTCGAACAAAAAAAATCAAATGGTGCGAGATCGGGTCTATAAGATGGCAACACCTCCCCGATCCAACCGTTATTTTTGGAATAAAGTAGGCTACTCGCAATTGATTGTATATTTTTCTTCCATATATCGCAAAAAATTGGGACTTAATGTCCTAAAACGCAGTCAGCATCGACGGGCAACCACACACTTTTTTCTAACAGTTAAACAGCTCCTTTACAGGAGGAACTTGAAGGCCAGTTCTCTGGCCACCAAGATTTTGCTTCAAGGATCTCCGAGATCCACAAAGTGGATTTTCAAGGTCCAATTTTTTTACGATTCACCTGGTAAAAAAAGAATAATAAACAAATAAATCGCTAACCGGTTGGTTTTTTTTTGGTGAATTATGCTTTCTTTCATAATATTGTGGCTACCTAAAAAAAAATAAGCCTCTTAAAATTATTCAATTATGAAAAAAAAAAATTATTTTATCTTAGAGTAAAATTTTGAGATATGAGACTTATGAATGTACCCCCCGCATTCAGAAGGTCCCTTCCTCTGACCGAATGCGACTCAAAGTAAATGCCTTTATTGACTTTTATTATTGAAATCATGGTATAAAATTTCATAAAAACCGGTTAACTGATAGAAAAAACAAAATAAAAACAAATTATGCTTATTATCTCCACTCTTTAATGAAATCGCTAAATAAATGACCAAAATGACATACTAATGATGTAATGGAATCATCTAATATACCTTTAGACTACAAACGATAAAAACGTTTTTTTTTTACTAAAACAATTTTTGAGTATAATTAAAAATTTTTTTTTTTAATCTTTTTGAAAAAAAAATGTCCAGTTCAGTCCAAAGGCATTCGATAACGTAGAATGGAATAAAATGTTCAGCATTTTAAAAAAAATAGGGTTCAAATATAGAGATAGAAGAACTATTGCTAACATTTACAGGAACCAAACAGCAACAGTAATAATTGAAGAACATAAGAAAGAAGCTGTAATAAGAAAGGGAGTCCGACAAGGATGTTCCCTATCCCCGTTACTTTTTAATGGAACTAGCAGTCAATGATGTTAAAGAACAATTTAGATCCGGAGTAACAGTACACGGTGAAAAGATAAAGATGCTACGATTTTCCGATGATATATAGTAATTCTAGCCGAGAGTAAAACGGATTTAGAAGAAACAGCGAACGTCACGGATGAAGTCCTACGCAAGAACTATTGCATGAAAATAAACAAGAACAAAACAAAATTAATGAAATGTAGTAGAAATAACAAAGATGGACCGCTGAATATGAAAATAGGAGGAGAAAAGATTATGGAGGTAGAAGAATTTTGTTATTTGGGAAGTAGAATTACTAAAGATGGACGAAGCAAGAGCGATATTAAATATCGAATAGCACAGGCGAAACGAGCCTTCAGTCAGAAATATAATTTTTTTATATCAAAAATTAATTTAAATATCGGCAAAAGATTTTTGAAAGTATATGTTTTGAGTGTCATTTTATATGGAAGTGAAACTTGGGACGATCAGAGTATCTGAGTAGAAAAGATTAGAAGCTTTTGAAATGCGGTGCTACAGGAGAATGCTAAAAATCAGATGGGTGGATAAAGCGACAAAGGAAGAGGTGTTGCGGCAAATAGATGAAGAAAGAAGCATTTGGAAAAATATAGCTAAAAGAAAAGACAGACTTATAGGCCACATACTAAGGCATCCTGAAATAGTCGCTTTAGTATTGGAAGGATAGGTAATAGGAAAACATTGTGTAGGCAGGCCACGTTTGGAATATGTAAAGCAAATTGTTAGGGATGTAGGCTGTAGTGGGTATACCGAAATAAAACGACTAGCACTAGATAGGGAATCTTGGAGAGCCAAGAATAGAGCCATCTAACCAGTCAAACGATTGAAGACAAAAAAAAATTTAAATATATGGGACCCATAAGATTTTCTTCTCCCATTGACAGATTGCAATCAAAATTTAATTCATCAGTGGTCTATACACAGAAATCAACATGTCGAGTTTCTAGCGAATCGGTGATTATTCAGTCCGGATAATCATAAAAAATTTGCATACAAACATCCTTTTGGCGTTTCTCAGTGCTAAAATTGTGAATCTTTTGTTAAAGGTGGTGATGAAAGGTGAAGTTTCTATAAAAAAAAAACCGGAACAAACAAAATATTACCCTACGTATAGCTGTACTGTACAGAATGTTTCTAAAATGGTGGGCTGGCTATGTTTTTTCGGATTCTACTTGTAAAACTAAACAAAAAATATCGTTAGGAAAAATAGCAATTTCTTCTTCGTTATCATTTTGTTATTTTTGTATAAAAATTTATACTAACGTTCGGATAGAGGAATCACATTAATATTTCGTAAGCGTCTTGATAATAAAGTTTTAAAATTAGAAAAAAATCAGGAATTAAATACCTTCGAAAATTACAAAATTGCGGCCATGTTTATATTTCAGTCCGATATATTTCCGTAAATATTAGTTTTATCAAAATTTATGCTTTTCTAAAATATTAAGCCTTTTATTTTGAACAAAGCGACATTTTAATTTTTTAAATCTGTTAACAAATGTAATTTTGTGTCTGTTTTAATGTCCATTTTACGTTCAATTCGATTAATATTAAGTATTTTTATTTATTATTAATTCTAGTATTGTAAATTAGTATCAATTAAGTAATCATTTTCTCACAATAAGATTTAATATTAAATAATAATATTAAAACAATCTATATTAATTTTTCACTTTTGAATAATTTTACACAGCGACTATTACTGTTGATCATGTTAACAATGTAAAAACGAAGCTTCTTTTAACAGGAATGGTGTTCAAAATTATCACAACCAGTTTATCTGGAGCGACAAGAATCCTCAAGGTACCTTCCAAAGTAGCCATCAACAAAGATTTTCCCTGAAAATATGGGCAGGTATTTTTAACGACTATCTTTTGGGCTCTGTCGTTCTACCAAATCGTTTAAATGGAGAAAATTATCTTGCTGATTTAACCGAAAATCTTCCACATTTTTTTGGAAGACCTACATCTACAATTATGGTTTTACCACGATGGAGCTCCTGTACATTTCATTCAATCAGATTTCCTACATGAAACTTTTCATGAAAAATGGATAGACCGTGGAGGGTCAGTATCCTGGTCTGCCCGATCGCTTAAACCCTCTTGACTTCTGCCTGTGGGACCATTTGAAACATATTATTGTTTATCCGACTCAACACTAAGGATCTTCAACAAAGAATCCAAAATGAATTTCAAGAAATTAGGAACACTTTCGAAATTTTTGAACGGTTAAGACAATCTCTTAGAAAATGACTGGACGGAACGCAAAAGTGGCGGGAGTTTCATAAATTCTCTCTACGAATCGCAGAGCCTGGACAGTGCCCCTTGCTGCTGTATGATTCTATAATCGGGCGTGTTTCAAGGGTTTATTTTTAGTGTCGGTTATAAGTTTTAAGTTTTGTTATATTTATGGATTAGCAAAATGACTGGAGACTTGTGTTATTTCTAATGGTGGACACTTAGAACATCTCTGATAACTTTTAACAATTGTTAACTGTTTAATTACACCTAGTGTTCTAATATAATTAACGTAAGATATCATTGTAGTTGGTTTATTTTTTAGGTCTATTATTGTGAAAAAATTATTACTTGATTGATACTAATTTACTATAATAGAATTAACAATAAAAAAAAGCAAACAAGTATTTAATCGAATTGAACGCAAAGTGGAGGACATGAAAACTGACAAAAAATTACATCAATTTTCTGCCATAACTCGGCTATTTTTTAACACATTATAATATCATTTTGTTAAAAATAAAAGGCTTAATATTTTAGCAAATAACATAACTTTTGATAAAATTAATAACAGGTGTCCCATATAAAACGCAACCCATCCTTATATTGGTAGGTATTGAAATAATAAAAAGGCATGTGTAAATGTAAATGTAATTTTTATTATTACCATCCATTACCTTACATTTAGAGTAAATGTTGGAAGTTGTCGCCATATTCTTGAATACAAGCTTCGATTCTTTTTACAGCGTTTCTTGCAACTTTTTTCGAAGTTTGTGGCTGGATATTTAATAGATATTTAATAGTGTGTCGATATTGAACAGCTTGTTCCATATCGACTTTCAATCGTTCAAGCGTTCGTGTTTTTTTGCTGTAGGCTTTTTCTTTGAGGTAACGCCGTAGAAAAAAATCCGCCGCAGCCAGATCTGGAGATCTTGGTGGCGACAAGCCTCGACCGATAACACGATTACCAAAGAATTCCTCGTCGAAATCAGAAGTTGAACCTGCGTAGTGCAATGTCGCACCGTCATGTTGTAGCCGGCAGCGTCTGTCTTCCTCTTCCAGATGAACCAAAATAAAATATCCTGATATCGTTCTGCATTAACGGTGTACTCGAAAAAAATAGGACCGATTATTTTCTTCCGCGATATCGCGCACCACACGCCTGTCTTCTGCGGGTGTAATTGATTTTCGTGATAAACGTGGGGATTTTCAGCGCTCCAAATTCTACTGTTTTGGCTGTTTACGTAACCATCCGAATGAAATCGCGCTTATCTGTGAAAAATAACGAATCCATAACGTTAATTCCCTCGCGCAGAAATCGACGGAACCGTCGACAATATTGTAGCCGTTTTTCTTTGTCGGGCTCAAGAAGTCGATGAACCGTTTGAACGCGATAAGGTCGTAATTGTAATCGTTTGGTCGCCCGATGAACAGTCGATTTAGACAATGTTAATTTCAGCAGATAAAAGTCTGATCGATTTATTTGGCGAGGCGAGTAATCGGTCTTTGATTTCAGAGACCGTATCTGTATTCAACACCGACCCAGATCTTTTGTGTTCCTTGTTATTAACAGAACCGGTCTCTCTAAATTTTGCGTCTGACCTTAATACTGATGTTTTGTTAGGAGCCGGTTTATCCGGGTACTTATGGCGAAACAAATCTTGCACTGCAACCACTGATTTCGTACTGAAGTACGACTCGACAATGAAAACACGTTCATCTAGCGAAAACACCATCTTTCTCTAGCAATACACTGAACGTTATGATCGCATTGTTGTTACTGTCGGTAGTGTTCTACTGCGTCGCCGCGATGTTCCGATGTTGGACGAGTCCATTTCAGTAACGAGTAGGGGAGTAAGCTTGACTTTTGACATTTCATGGATGAGTGATTGATGGGTTGCGTTTTATATGTAACATCCTGTATTTATGGAGATATAACGGATTGGAAAATAAACATGGTCGCTATTTTGCAATTTTCGAAGGTATTTAATTCCTGATTTTTTTCTAATTTTAAAACTTTATTACCAAGACGCTTAGCAAATATTAATACGATTCGTCTATCCGAACTTGAGATATAAATTTCTATATAAAAATAACAAAATGTCTGACAGGAGGAAGCAAGGAGAAACCGCCATTTTTCCTAACGACAATTTTTGTTTATTTTTACAAGTAGAATCCGAAAAATTATAGCCCACCATTTTAGAAACACTCTGTATAACTGTACAGCTGGGAAAATGAAATCCACCGGGTCGTTCTAGTGGTGAACTCATCATCACAAATCAGCTGGTTACGAAGTTTTAGGGTTCAATTGTTAAGTTTTAAGGTTCAATTCCTACTAAAGGCAGTTACTTTTATACGGATTTTAAATACTAGGTCGTAGATACCGGTGTTCGTTAGTGGTTGGGTTTCAGTTAACAACACATCTTAGGAACGTCGACCTGAGAGTGTACAAGATTACACTTCATTCACATTCAAATACAATACTTCAGAGGATGATATCTGAAGTAATACCTTGCGATAGTTTCGGAGGCTAAACAGAAAAAGAAAGGTGAAAATCTGTTAAATAGTTGTGGAGTTATAAGGTGATTTAATGGGCGATCCTGTACATACACACGAACATCCGGGAAATTTCCATATAGTTTTTTGGTTCCTTAGATGTCAATAATCTCAGTAATGGTCGAACCGAGACTGTACAAGACTACATTTCATTTACATTCGTACATTTCATTTTCTTAAGTAATACTTTACAGTGGTTTCGGAGGCTAAACAGAAAAGAAAAAGGTAGAAAAATAAATTACAAAATAAAAATAAATATACGATGTAATTGTTTATGAAAATAAATAAATTAACAGGAAAGTGATTTATAGTTGAAATAACTTCGATTTTTTACGTCTTTATTTTTTTATTTGCGAACTGAATGCATAGTACAGTTTAGGTACGATTAGTAGTATTGCATGTTTTAAAATTGCTACTGATTATCCCCTAGTTATGAACAAGTTGCAGCGCCGACACAAAAAAGACAATAGAACTCGAACATTGAACGATATTACTACACAGTACAGAGGATTAATTCCAGTATAAGTGTCCGTTATAGATTTTCTTAAGAACAAGGTATTACGTAGTTTTAACAGATATGTATTATATTATAGTTAAAGTATATTATTGGGTTTTAATTTTTAAATATCTCTAAATAAGTGAAATAATTTTAAAAGCTATGTCCTAAGTAAATATATTTAAATTTATAAAAAATATATTAATAATTGTTTAATTATTTTATAAAATTAGTTTCTGGATATATGTATCTCGGAGTTCGTTAGAACTTCGTCGGTAAGACGCGACGAAGTCAACGAACTTCGTTTACAGTTCTAAACCGGACCTAACGTAACAGTGGGGAATGAAAACTGGGGAAAAATAAGCGTGAAAACATTATATTTTAGTTCAATTAGATTTGTAATAAAGAATACTTTCAAAAAAATACCTCGAATTTTGTTAAACATCTTTTTTTGCAATTTGATGAACCGCGGGACTCGAATATGTCATTTTAATAATATTTTTAATCTAACCGGCATAGATGAAGTCCTACGCAAGAACTATCGCATGAAAATAAACAAGAACAAAATGAAAGTGATGAAATGTAGTAGAAATAACAAAGATGGACCGCTGAATTTGAAAATAGGAGGAGAAAAGATTACGGAGGTAGAAGAATTTTGTTATTTGGGATGTAGAATTACTAAAGATGGACGAAGCAGGAGCGATATAAAATGCCGAATAGCACAAGTTAAACGAACCTTCAGTAAGAAATATAATTTGTTTACATCAAAAATTAATTTAAATATCAGGAAAAGATTTTTGAAAATGTATGTTTGGAGTGTCGCTTTATATGGAAGTGAAACTTGGACGATCGGAGTATCTGAGAAGAAAAGATTAGAAGCTTTTGAAATGCGGTTCTATAGGAGAATGTTAAAAATCAGACGGGTGGATAAAGCGACAAATGAAGAGGTATTGCGGCAAATAGATGAAGAAAGAAGCGTTTGGAAAAATATAGTTAAAAGAAGAGACAGACTTATAGGCCACATACTAAGGCATGCTGGAATAGTCGCTTTAATATTGGCAGGACAGGTAGAAGGAAAAAATTGTGTAGGCAAGCCACGTTTGGAATATGTAAAACAAATTGTTAGAGATGTAGGATGTAGAGGGTATACTGAACACTAGATAGGGAATCTTGGAGAGCTGCATCAAACCAGTCAAATGACTGAAGACAAAAAAAAAAAAAAAATATCTACCTTTACGAATCGCCCAGCTAGATAGCAGTACTTCATAGTTCTAGGTAGCGTAAAAAAAAACTTGATATACTTGAAATAATAGAATTTAAAAGAAAATATACTACAACTTGTTTTAATAATAAATGCTGTTATGTAAATGAAAGTACTGAAGATGAAACAATTTTTTAAATTCCCATTACTTGTTTAAAAAAAAAAAAATTATTAGTTTACAAGAGATTATACTTTTTTTTTGTCTTCAGTCATTTGACTGGTTTGATGCAGCTCTCCAAGATTCCCTATCTAGTGCTAGTCGTTTCATTTCAGTATACTCCCTACATCCTACATCCCTAACAATTTGTTTAGATACTCCAAACGTGGCTTGTCTACACAATTTTTTCCTTCTACCTGTCCTGCCAATATTAAAGCGACTATTCCAGCATGCCTTAGTATGTAGCCTATAAGTCAGTCTCTTCTTTTAACTATATTTTTCCAAATGCTTCTTTCTTCATCTATTTGCCGCAATACCTCTTCATTTGTCACTTTATCCACCCGTCTGATTTTTAACATTCTCCTATAGCACCGCATTTTAAAAGCTTCTAATCTTTTCTTCTCAGATACTCCGATTGTCCAAGTTTCACTTCCATATAAAGCGGCACTCCAAACATACACTTTCAAAAATCTTTTCCTGACATTTAAATTAATTTTTGATGTAAACAAATTATATTTCTTACTGAAGGCTCGTTTAGCTTTGCTATTCGGCATTTTATATCGCTCCTGCTTCGTCCATCTTTAGTAATTTTACTTCCCAAATAACAAAATTCTTCTACCTCCATAATCTTTTCTCCTCCTATTTTCACATTCAGTGGTCCATCTTTGTTATTTCTACTACATTTCATTACTTTCGTTTTGTTCTTGTTTATTTTCACGTGGTGGATCTTGCGTAGGACTTCATCCATGTCGTTCATTGTTTCGTCTAAATCCTTTTTACTCTCAGCTAGAATTACTATATCGTCAGCAAATCGTAGCATCTTTATCTTTTCACCTTGTACTGTTACTCCGAATCTAAATTGTTCCTTAATATCACTAACTGCTAGTTCTATGTAAAGATTAAAAAGTAACGGGGATAGAGAACATCCTTGTCGGACTTCCTTTCTTATTACGGCTTCTTTGTTTTGTTCTTCAATTATTACTGTTGCTGTTTGGTTCCTGTAAATGTTACCAATTGTTCTTCTATCTCTGTATTTGAATTCAAAGTTTTTTAAAATGCTGAACATTTTATTACAGTCTACGTTATCGAATGCCTTTTCTAGGCATTCAAAACAAAACGATTATGATATCATAAAAGGGAAGCAGGTTAAAGGTAAGGTATACATGTTAACTATATTAAATAAACAATAGTAGTTAATAACCAATGTTTTAGTGTTCCATATAATAGGAAAAAATAATAAAAATTTGTTACAAAACTCTTACCTGTCCGATTTCATTTATATGTAATACATATCACATTCACAAAAATAATACAATTCTTATGATCATTCGTTGTTTAATAAATGAAAAGAGTTTTGTAACGGAACGGAACGGTTTAACATTATTTATTATCTATTATCGTATATCTATCTATTGTCTATTACATATATTTAACATGTATTTTTTTAAACAAAATTCTAAATTATCAGATTTTGATGATAGAAATGTAATAATGTGTTACCTTTTTTGATATCAGTATCGTTTTGTTAAAAACAATTTAATTTATATTACACAAATTTTTGTTTTTTCAGCGGAAGAAATATCTGCAAAACTCTTACCGTATGGTTTACAATTTCATTGTAACTTTTTTGGATTTTATATAACCTTTGATTTGTTAAATTTTTTGAATAGAAAAAATGTTTTTTGTCACTAGAGAGAAGACACAAAGGACTTTATAACCTTGGAATCTCTACAACTAGATTATTTTTGAAACTGTAAATTTTTAAAACAAAGTCAACTACAGTTGTTGTGATTTATATCTTCCCTTGGGTACTAGATGGAGATTCTCTTATGTATGTATATCCCAGAATAGTTTGTGTTCAATCGTATAGAAGAATTCTTTTGATGTTTTTTTATTCTTTTAATCGATTGTTATTGTAAGAACCTCGACCTAGTAATCGATATGAAAATCGGTCAATTGTTTATTTATATTTTTCTAAAAATAACTGCTGCTAAACGAGAACCATCTTAAAAAACAAAAAAAAAGTTTCTTTTTGTTAAGTAATTATTTAAAAACGCCATAGAGGCGTTTGCCGGCCTCCGTGGCGCGAGTGGTAGCGTCTTGGCCTTTCATCCAGAGGTACGAGTTCGAATCCTGGTCAGGCATGGCATTTACACACGCTATTGTCATTCATCTCATCTACTGAAGCAATACCTTACGATGGTAAAAAAAAAGTATACTAAATAACCTACCGGGTTTTTTCTAGTGACGAACGCGTCTTTACAAATCAACTGATTTCGAAGTCGAGAGTTCTTGAACGTTCAAATCCTGGTAAAGGAAGATACTTTTATACGGATTTAAATACCAGATCGTGGATACTAGTGTTCTATGGTGGTTGGGTTTCAATTAACCAAACATCTTAGGAATGGTCGAACTGAGACTGTATAAGACTATGTTTACAGTCATACATATCATTCTCTGAAATAATACCTAACGGTAATTCCCGGAGGCTAAACAGGAAAAAGAACAAAAATCTTTTTTAAATAAGAATGAATATTTTTTATTAATCAATTTCTTTAAAAAAAAAAATTAAAAAAAAATGATAAATAAAAATTAAATTTCATTTCTCACTTTTTTACTAAAATTGATAGTTTTTAAGTTATTCATCTTCAAAAATGCTTTTTTTTGTCTTCAGTCGTTTGACTGGTTTGATGCAGCTCTCTTCCCTGTCTAGTGCTAGTCGTTTCATTTCGGTATACCCCCTACAACCTACATCCGTAACAATTTGTTTTACATATTCCAAACGTTGCCTGCCTACACAATTTTTTCCTTCTACCTGTCTCTCCAATATTAAAGCGACTATTCCAAGATGCCTTAATATGTGGCCTATAAGAGTGTCTGTTTTTTAGCTATATTTTTCCAAATGCTTCTTTCTTCATCTATTTGCCACAACATCTCTTCATTTGTCACTTTACCCACCCGTCTGATTTTTAATATTCTCCTATAGCACCGCATTTCTAAAGTTTCTAATCTTTCCTTCTCATCTAAGTTTCATTTCCATATTAAGCTACGCTCTAAACATATACTTTCAAATATGTTTTCCTGACGTTTAAACTGATTTTTGATGTAAACAAATTATATTTCTGACTGAAGGCTCGTTTCGCTTGTACTATTCGACATTTTATATCGCTCTTGCTTCGTCCATCTTTAGTAATACTACTTCCTAAATAACAAAATTCTTCTACCTCCGTAACCTTTTCTCTTCCTATTTCTACATTCAGTGATCCATCTTCGTTATTTCTACTACATTTCATTACTGTCGTTTTGTTCTTATTTATTTTCATGCGTAGGACTTCATCCATGTCGTTCATTGTTTCTTCTAAATTATTTTTACTCTCTGCTAGAATAACTATATCATCAGCAAATCGTAGTATCTTTATATTTTCACCTTGTACTGTTACTCCGGATCTAAATTGTTTTTAACATCATTAACTGCTACTTCTACGTAAAGATTAAAAAGTAACGGGGATAGGGAACATCCTAGTCGGGACTCCCTTTCTTATTACTGTTTCTTTCTTATGTTCTTCAATTATTACTGTTGCTGTTTGGTTCCTGTAAATGTTAGCAATCGTTCTTCTATCTCTATAACAAATCGTATAAAGACTTTAATTATCATCAAAAAGGTGTAAAACTAAGAAAAATGAGAAAATTTTGATTTTTATTTAAAACAGTACGTTTGACCAAAGTTATATAGAAGTACCAGTGTTTATAATAAATGAATACCTGCATACATTAAATAACAAATAAAGTATTTCCCGACGAAAACGCTGCAGGAGCTTCTTTTTTACAGCTGCAGTGTGCGGCCGAGCATTGTCATGGAGAAAGACAATGCCTGATGACAACATTCCTCCCTGCTTATTCTGAATTCCCCTTCGTAGACGTTGAAGAGTCACGCAATATGAGACTGGAGTGATGGTCATGCCACATTCCATAAATTCCACCAAGAGAACTCCATTCCGGTCCCAGAACACAGTAGCCATACAGTTTCTGTTGGAGAAGGAAGGTTCGCTTGAACTTCTTTGGTTTACTGGGAGAATGAGAATGCATCCATTGTTTGAATTGTTCTTTTGTTTCTTCAGTTTCGAAACGGACCCATGTCTCGTCCCCTGTGATAATTTTGTTCAAAAAGTCTTCTCCCATTGTGGTAGCGCCGGAGAAACGTTAGGGAGGCGTTCATTCTCATTGTTTTGTAATGGTTGGACAGCATCTTGGGAACCCATCTCGCATACAGTTTGCGGTACTGAAGTCTGTCACTCACAACAGTGTAGAGAGCTGACCTTGAAATTTTAGGAAACTAATCACTGAATACAGAAATTGTGAACCGACGATTCTCTCGAATGACCCCATCCATTCGCTGAACGAGATCATCGGTTGACACCCGCTTCCTTCCCTGACCGCCTGCATCATGATCATCTGTACGTCCTGCTTTAAAGTTCCCGCACCATTGTCGCACTTTGCTGTCACTCATTGAAGTTTCACCGTACACATTACTTATTCGTCGATGAATTTCAACTGCATTACACCCCTCAGCCTGAAGAAATATAATTACCGCACGCACTAAACACTCGGCGGGAGAATGCTATTGTTTTAGACACGTTTACGCTCTAGCTGCGTGTTCAGAACTAAACGAAGTGACGTCGCGTGATTGAAGGCCATACTAGAGACGCTGCGCAACACATATGCACAAATGATCGTCCGATTTTTGCGCGGGTTTTAATTTTGCGACCGATCGGATCTTGAAAAAAATAACCCTCGTATTATGATGATTTTCTAAGGGAGTAGGGAGATTAACCTTATTTTAAAGGTACGGTATTTCAAAATTTTGCTCAAAATGGTAGATAGATCTTTTCAAAAAAATCTAATTTCCCTTATTCTAGCCAAAATACTTTCTAATGGTTTTTTTTATCTTCAAACCTTACGTATAATAAACCGGCAGTAGCAAAGGACCTTTTTTTGTCCTTGGAGGGAGTCGCAAAAGGTGGCTTTAGACGGTCGCGTAACTTTTTAAGGAAGGATACGGATTCTGGAATGTGAAAATGTGCATAAGGATCTTTGAAAACTGTAAGAGGATAAGTAAACATTAAGCGGGTACATCATTTTCGATTTTCTGAGCATTAAAAATAACTTATTGTTATGTTTCAATTTTTTCCAATAAAATGCTGCTAATTTTTTTTAAAGCTATCTTTAATTCTTTATTACTTTTCTGTAAATTTGTTAATTGTAAATTTTTTTGTGTGTATTTTACCTTAAATGTAATTGTTCAGGAATAAGAGGCACTTAAATGTGAAAACGGAAAGGGAAAACGGCGCTAAAATAATCTTTTCTTCCTTAACTCATACTTTTTACGTAATTTTCTAATACTTTATATTCAACCGTTCACAAGTTACAGCGAAACTTCCGTTGAATCTGTGTACATATTCATTGTATCTAGACTCTGGTAATTTAATTCAGGGGTGAAAGATGATAAACCTAATTTATTTTTCTTAATTTTTTCAAAAGTTATAATTTTGTTTGATTTCTTCAGAATGGATTAACCGATTTGTATGAAATTTTAAACGATCACTTTTGAAATTGGATCATCGATACCATACAATTTTGGTTATAATTGGTCAAGGGGTTAGTTAGGAAGATCTCAAAATTTTGCTCAAAAAAAAAGAAGAATTTATAGAAATTTTTACTTGCATACTTAGATAATTTTATTTGTAATTTAAATTTTTTAATAATTAGTAGTTTGTCGACGGTGGAAGACTTTGGTATCCTGGGTTTTCTCATTTTTTTTTCTATTAAATTTTCTGAAAATTTTGATTTTGGCGTTTTTTAAAACTATTTCTTTAATGGAAATTTTGTACAGATTAAATTTCACGTTCGGCTTAAATTTGTCATAGAATCTTTTTTTTTTTAATAAAAAATAATAAAGAAATAGAATTTATTTGCATGAAATCTTCTTAAACAATGAACGGCATAGATGAAGTCCTACGCAAGAACTATCGCATGAAAATAAACAAGAACAAAACAAAAGTAATGAAATGTAGTAGAAATAAAAATGATGGACCACCGAATGTGAAAATAGGAGGAGAAAAGATTATGGAGGTAGAAGAATTTTGTTATTTGGGATGTAGAATTACTAAAGATGGACGAAGCAGGAGCGATATAAAATGCCGAATAGCACAAGCGAAACGAGCCTTCAATAAGAAATATAATTTGTTTACTTCAAAAATTAATTTAAATGTCAGGATAAGATTTTTGAAAGTGTATGTTTGGAGCGTCGCTTTATATGGAAGTGAAACTTGGACGATCGGAGTATCTGAGAAGAAAAGATTAGAAGCTTTTGAAATGTGGTGCTATAGGAGAATGTTAAAAATCAGATGGGTGGATAAAGTGACAAATGAAGAGGTATTGCGGCAAATAGATGAAGAAAGTAGCATTTGGAAAAATATAGTTAAAAGAAGAGACAGACTTACAGGCCACATACTAAGGCATCCTGGAATAGTCGCTTTAATATTGGAAGGACAGGTAGAAGGGAAAAATTGTGTAGGCAGGCCACGTTTGGAGTATGTAAAACAAATTGTTGGGGATGTAGGATGTAGAGGATATACTGAAATGAAACGACTAGCACTAGATAGGCAATCTTGGAGAGCTGCATCAAACCAGTCAAATGACTGAAGACAAAAAAAAAAGAAATCTTCTTATATTTTGTTAGTCAATATAAATTAGATATTGAAAAAGATAACATATATGATAACGTCTTTGTTATTCTTTCATTTTTAAAAATTAAATGGATTTGCTTTTAAAAGGCTATGCGTGATATAGTGTTATAATAAGTACGTCTTTAAACCCACCGGGTTGGTGTAGTGGTGAACGCTTCTTCCCAAATCAGCTGATTTGGAAGCCGAGAGTTCCAGCGTTCAAGTCCTAGTAAAGCCAGTTATTTTTACACGGATTTGAATGCTAGATCGTGGATACCGGTGTTCTTTGGGTGGTTGGGTTTCAAATTAACCACACAGGATTGGTCGAACTGAGAATGCACAAGACAGACTACAACTTCATTTACACTCATACATATATCATCCTCTGAAGAATTATCTAAACGGTAGTTACCGGAGGCGAAAAAGAAAAAGAATAAAGAAGTAGGTCTTTAAAAATATTAAATTATACACTTTTAAAATACTATGTACGGAATAATTATTAATTAAGGTTTTAAAAAATAAACGGATATGTTTTTAAATTTATATTTTCGTGCTGTGTACGGCAAAACGACTCTTGTTCTATTAGAACTGTTAACACCATTATAATTTTAATAATATTATAATTTAATAATATTATAATATTCTTCCTTTACGAAAATTTCTTTTTGTGACATTTCGATTACTGATGATTTATTATTTTTTAAAGGGACTAAAAATGTTGACGGTCGATTTAGAGTTAATTGTTATTCAGAAAATTTTATTTGCATTAAATCCGGAGAACTAGACTTTCGTTTAAATTTTAAAATACCCTCTTTTCTCAATAAAGTCGCTTAATCGTTTTATTTATTAAAACGCTCAGTCGATTAAGAGATTTTAAAGGTCCTATATTTGGTCGTAAAATACTGGTATATAATTAATCGGTCGGTAACACCATCCTTTTCTAACATTCGCACAGAATCGATGATTTAATAGTGTATTTCAACACGTTCTCTTTAACGATATTACCAGGCGTATGAGAAATGTTATCGACCTACATACGGGTTTTTATTATCTGTCTTTCACAGCGGTTTGGATTTATCTATAGCACATATTCTTCGTCGTATATCCATGCAGTAATTCTTCCTTTGTTATCGACCGGTTGATTAATTGAAATTTGTCAAAAGCGGCTCTACCGGTATCACCTTGAACGATTTCTCATATCCGATACCGCACTAAATCTTTGTCGTTGTAGCAAATACTCTGTGAATAAAAATAACTTAAAATATGGTATAGAGATTATTTTTTTAAAAATATTTTTACACGCTCATAATGTAATCGTAACAGGTTTTTATGTAAACGCTCGGTCGTTTACCTTTCTTGTCCCTTTCTATCAAGTGTCCCTTTCGATCAAAAGTAAACAGGTTATTTTTTATATCCTGGATTTCAAAATTATATTTATAAGCGGCTTACATATTAAGGCCTTATGCAGTATTAAACGAACCACCGTGAAGAGGCAGTACGAGAGTCAAAAAATGACAAACCAGGCTTAGGAGCCTCTATATCGCGTAACCTATAAATGGAAACCGCGCGAAAATTCCGGCCGCGAAAGACCGTTTTCGCAATTAAATTTTGATAAAACTAGGATCATTCACGGGAATCGGATGTTTTTGAAGTGGGTTGTACTCGGGCGTTCGTGGTGAGAGGGGCACGTGGCTGGTGTCTGACGTTTCTTTTGTTCATAGCATTACAATTTAATCGTTGAGATGGAGCCGTGGACGCTAGACCAACGCCTGTACGCTATGACAGTTTTGTGCGAAATGACGAATCCGTAACTGCTGTTCAGCGAGATTTCCGCCGTCAGTTTAATATCCATCGTAATGCAAGTGTCCCTTCTCGTAACGCAATATTGCGACGGGTAAACGACCTTCGAACAAGCGGTTCAATATTGAGGAAAAAACCACCGGGTCCCCGACGAACTGCTAGCGCTCCGGAGAACATCGAATGAGTAAGGGAAGCCGTTGTCAGAAGCCCACGCCGCTCTATTCAGAGGCATTCAGCAGCGCTTCAAATGAGCACAAGTACGGTAAGAAGAATTCTGCATTTCCATCCTTACAAGATAGCCGTCGTGCGGCAGTTAAACGAGCAAGATTTCACGCAGCGATTACAATTTTGTCGACAACTGCTTACCGTTTTTGAAGAAAATGAAAATTTGTTATTGTTAATGAGTGACGAAGCCCGTTTTCATCCGAATGGCTTCGTCAACAAACAGAATTGCCGGTATCGGGCAGAAAGAAACCCGCATCGGCTTCACGAGAGACCACTTCATAGCCCAAAGGTGACTGTCTGGTGTACAATAGGAAAGGTTTTCTGTTATTGGACCATATTTTTTTGAAGAAAATGACGCTGCCGTAACTGTAACAGCCGATCGTTACATTGCGATGTTGAATACGTTTTTCATCCCCGAGTTACGAAACCGGGGAATCGATTTTCAAAATATGTTATTCCAGCAGGATGGAGATACAGCGCACACAGCGAGGGCAACGATGGCTGTTCTCCGTAACTTGTTTCCGGGACGGATCGTTTCCAGATTCGGTGACGTTCTTGGCCCCTCGGTCCCCCGACTTGAGTAGTCGTGATTTTTTCTGCGGGGGTTTCTGAAATCGCGTGTGTACGGAAATAAACCGCGTACATTGGAGGACCTAAAGATCGCAATTCGTCATCACGTCATCTAGATCGATGTAGACATGCTGCAAAGAATTGAGGCCGGTTACCGTGAAAGGCTACAACAATGTATTGCCCAAAATGGACATCACTTGCCGGACATAATTTTTCGTTCATGAGTAAGTAACAAATGCTTTCATATAACAAGAGTTTCAGTAGCAATAAAACTTTTTTAAAGTAAATATTCAATTTTTTATGATTATTTTAAAAACATCCGGTTCCCGTGAATGGCCCTGTATAAAAAGCTTGACATCATCCCACACTGTCCCACAAAGAGACCACAATTTCATTTAGTCAGCATATGCGACTCCCTCCGGAGAACGGGGCGCATTTCTCTTCCAAATAACTAGAGCTCCGGTAGGAGCACTCCTGCTAGCCCATAGGTGCTGGTACCGAAAGTACTTCAGCGGATGGACTGAAGGGGAATCACTCCGGGATTAGTAGGCTCAAAAACTTAGTCTATCACCGTCATAACCAGTAAATAAATTACACCGTGGTCCATACGGATAGGAACGAAAATTAATAAATCTGTCCGTAAATAAAACTTAAAATTTATAACCGATGAAATCCGCCCGATAATAGAAAGATACAGCCAGCAGCAAGGGACATTGTCCAAGCTCTGCGATCTGTAGGGAGAAATATTGAAACTCCCGCCATTCTTGCGTTCCGTTCCGTTACATATTAAAATTATTAGTAAGACGGCAACTTACACAACACTAATCAAAAGTTTATAAGCCTCGTAAGGGATATCGGCTTAGGTAAAGTATTTTTCTACTCTTTCAGTAACGTTCTGAGATATATAAACCTTGGTTTACAGACGTTATCTTCCCGTACCTTTGACTAATTTTAATCGATGTTAAATGGTATCAGTAATCCTCTATGAAGAAATCATTGTAAAAGATTTTTTTAAATCTGTTAATAAGCTGAAGACGTCGAGTAAAATAACAGGCGGGAAAAAAAGAATAAAAAATTAACTTTATCATCCCTCAATGTATATGTTCCGATTTGGTAACCAGAGATACTGCATGGCTTTATTACCTAATGTAATTATAAAATCATGTTGTTTAGTACAAGAATTCAATTTTGATAATAAACGACAATAAAAAAAAAACTGGTGGAGAGCGCGGCCGTTGGTTTAAAGTGTAACGTTACAGACCTTGGATGAAGTTCCTCCGAGCTACAGACCGACCGATGGGAGAGCCACTATCGTTATTTTTTTGAACAAAACTGAAAATCTCTACTGGAAAAATAATTCCTTCATTTGGCCAGCTCTAAAGATAAATTTGTCGGTCTGTATGTCAGCGATTTACGTTTAGTATATCTCATCGAAATAAAAACGAGATATTGACTGAGTGCTAAATTTAATTTTAACTTAAGACACTAAATGGGACATGATATTTATTTCGACTAATATTGGACGACAAGTTTGTTCATCATCTGTCTGTGATATGAGAAATAAGAAACGTGTAAGGCATAATAAGCAGCGATAGAGGTCCTCGCACCGTCGGCGTCGCTCACTGAGCACGCCGTGCCAGCTTTGCGACGCTCCCGAAACAGTTTCGCTCGCTCGGCACCGGATATCGGGGTACCTCTGTGCGTGGCCCATATTCTCCCCTTTCCAACGAAATGTGTAATTTATTTTGCGGGTTGAAGCTGAATTTGTATACTTTTTTACATGTTTACTTGAATTTTTATACGTAAATATCGTTCAAAATACACTTAGTATTTTTACTTAAATCGATCTATCTCGACAAACTCTAAATACAAATACACGAATCACCGTGCTATCGCATCTAAGTCGTGAGCTACACTGAATGAAAATGAGCGAGAGCGGCATTTTTGGCCGTTCTACGCTCTGTGCCCCCTTCCCCCCAACCCGGCCGCCATTGACGCAAACTCAAATTCCTATCGGCGAGCTGACCGTGTAAGTTATAAAATGTTACCGCGTTTACGCCTGAAACTAATAATTATGTAGTTACACTACAAATTTCTATTCTGGAAACCGTATGTTCTGGTGTGATTTTAAAGACGTTTCACGTCAAAAAAAAGAAATAAATAAATTAAAAAAATAGTTTTGTCCCTATGTAATGATTTATTAATGCGTAAGATTTAGAATGCTTAAGAATCATTACAAAGCATTTATTAATGCTTTGTTGTAAATCAAAGTATTGAGTTGTTAGCTACACGAAATTACAGTTCTGTTGTACGGTTAATTGAGGTTTTTTTTTACTTTTAAGGCTGCAAAGGATCACTTTAGTCAGAATAATTCAAGTCTTTTTGGCCTTTAAGTTTTTAGCTTCTACTTTCTCCCAATATTTAGTCATTCTTAATGATCTTGCTTTACGATCCTCTTCTGAATAAACCCTTTTTGTATAATTAAAAGTTCTTACTTTAAAGTCGGTATTCGGATCTTTAATAACAAATTTTAATTTTTCGGATTTATTAAGTAAATCTTCGTAATTCAAATTTAATTCTTGCATGACTTCTTTAATTTCTTTGATCCATAACGGCGGATTTTTTAAAGACCAAAATCGATCGATAATTCTCTTAGTAATCCTATCCTGCGGTAATCTTAACGAGTGTGCGCAGAAAGAAATTCGCTTCTTTTTCATAGTATCGATTAAGGATTCCAAGTTTTCGTACAGAAATTTATTAGGCGATAATCTCTACCGATTTTCGTGTTTATATTTTTCGTTTATGCGGGTTCTAAGAATCCTGCGTTCAACTTTAAGCAAAGGTTCGGTCCTATTTTTCTGATTCAATCTAAATAAAGTAATTACCGGTTTAACCACAGTTTTGTAATGTATAATGTTAGTGTTAATCGAGAGGGATTTTTTGTAGTAAGTATTTTTGGTTACTTGTAGTACTTTAAATAATTTATTAAGTCTTTCGGTCCGATTTTGTTTTTCGTTACGATTACAAGTAACGATCTCCCTAAGATATTTAAATTTTTCTACAAGTTCTACTTCGTTTCCGTTAATATTCACAGAATTAATAACTAAAGGATCTATAGCCATCGTTTTAGTCTTTTCGTAAGAAATTTTTAGTCCGATTTTATTCGCAAGTTCTTCTATACTTGTTATTTGTATTCTGGCTTCTGCGATACTATTAGCTGATAAAGCTAAGTCATCGGCAAATCCTAGGAGATTTAAATTTAAGTTATCTCTTTGGTATCCTATTAGAATATTTTTGGATTAATTTTAAACCGTTTGCGCATCAGAAATTCTAGTGCACGATTAAATAATAAAGGCGAAAGTCCGTCGTTTTGTCTTAGTCCGGATTTTATTAAAAAGGTTCGGAAAATTAGCCACGAAACTTCACTTTAGATTTTCTATTTGTCAATGTTAAACCGATCATATTTACCGATTTAGGATCCGATTCGAGATTTCTCAGAAGTTTTCAACATCGAAGGCCTATGTATGCAATCGTACCCTTTTTTGAAATCGATAAAAGAAATAATCATCTGTTTTTGCTTTCTATTATAAATATCTATAGGTAATTTCAAAGTAATAATTTGATCTGGACAACTGAGCCAAGGCCGAAAACCAACTTGGTAATCGCCTAGCTCGCTTTCTAGTCGGTCCTTAATTCTATTGTAAATAATTCTAGATATAATTTTATACATACAATCCAATAACGAAATGAGGTATTTGATTTATATAAAAATTTTCTTAAGCAAATTTGATAAGCTTAATCTGTATATGAATATTTTGGAAAATGTTTCTTAAAATTTATTTACCCTAAAAATATACAGTTGTTGTTTTTTTTTAGTTGTAAACTTTAATATTTATTACTAAATATATTTTTTTAATGTTTTTCTTTGTCACTAAGGGTAATTAAAATTTAAGTAATTTTGACCCGTATAATATACCCTAAGATTAGAAGCAATTTTTTCATTATTATCATATTTTAATTTTTTAAATATTTTAAACATCTTTTTTTCAAGATCACTTCTTTATATAAAAAAAAGGTGACAACACAGTTGTAGAATTTTCCCGTTACACGGCTTTTCTGTGATGCACGGCTTACACATACATACATACACAAACAACTTAATTTAAAATATTTATCGTTTTATTGCTATTGTAACTATCGACACAAACTAAACTAATATAATTTCCCGACCTATATGAAACAAATTTCGCTTGTACGATCGGTAACTAGTGTAGCCGCGAGGCTAACGCATCACGCATAAGATACTGAGTCGACCGGGTAATCGAATTCTAGACACAACCAGACCGAGTTACTTTTTTATTCTTTTAATATTATTAATTTATTTAATTCTACCGCTCACCTGTAACATCATAACATAACAGACGATAACAACAGATTTTTTTTTGGAGTGGGGGTGCGAAGGTAATCTTTGGAATATTAAATAAATTAAATAAAACAAATAATTAATATTTAAAGTGTAAAAAATAATTCGGTCGGCAACCCTGTGGAATTTAAAATTTTCCCGTCCAAGAGGACGAGGGGAAAAGAATTTTCCAAGAGATAATCGGAAATTCCAAGATGAGGGATTGCGACGCTAGCACTCCTTGTGGTTACAGGGACTAGTATCGACTCAGTATGCCCGCTTAGCAGTGGGTAAACTAGTGAGTTTAGAATATTTTTTTTGGGGTGGGGATGCGATTTTGAAAAAAAAAATTGTTTTTTATTACTTTTTATTTGTTAATAAATGTCCTACAAAAAATATGACCTTAATTAGGCGAAATCTCGATATACTGAGGATGACCTTTTTCTCTATAGCCTCATCCCGTTGACCTTTTAAGTTGAAAATTTAACGGCATCATTGCCCGATATGCAGATGTAATCTGCTCAAGTTTGGTCAAAATCTGTCGAGTATTTCTGGATATATAAAGTAATTTAGAAAACGACATCGAACATACACGCGTACATACGAACATCCGGTAAATTTCCAATCGTTTTTTTTTTTTTTGGTTTTTGGGCTTCGTTATGTGTAAGAACGTCAAGATCCGGTGTAAACCGCATATACTGAAATTGAAACGATTACAATCCTTTTTCTTTTTTAAAGCAATAGCGCTAGACGGGAAAGTAAAAATGTTTTATCAAATTGTCCCTACAGAGTAAGGGATCTCTCTAAATCAAAAATTCTTTTAAATTTTGTCGCTTACATCTCTTTTTGGTTATAATTATAATCAAAAAAAAAAAGGTACATTGATTCGGAGACCCAAAATCTTTTTTAAAAAAAATTCGGTAAATTTTTATTCTATTTTATAAATATTTTATTATTTTTTAAATATTTATTATTAAAATAAAAATAAAACTTTTAATGATCGAATCAGAGCAGTTTTGCCACGAAAATGCTGTACAAGATACTGTTATGACTTTACCGGCGTAGCGGGAAAGTCGTACGGTATTTTGCCAGCTTTTTTATTTTGATATCCTAAATTCTTCTTTTAAGTTCTATCAACATTTCCCGGGACACTTTCTATGTATAATTTATATATAAGATAAAGGGATATTTTATTTTAACAAAAAGGGAAATTGTATAATATCATGTTGGTATTACTGAATTTTCCCCTTCGTTAAAATCATAATACAGCTGACTCAGGTTAGTGTAAACGTTTGCTACGGTTGCATGCGTAGTAAGTATTATATTGTGGTCCGATTCGTATGTTTTACCGTGTTTTGTGCCGATTATTTATTGAAAAAAAAGAAAATTTTTTATAATATTTTTTTTTAATAATTATTTTAATTTAATTATTAGTGTTTTATTGTTTATTTTTTTTTTTAATCGATTAATTAATTTCTTTAAAATGTATTTATGGTGATGTAAAAAAAAATATATGTATTTAAAATTATTTATTCTTTTAAGGTATGTTATGTAATTTGAATTAAGTATTTTGAAATCGTAAAATAATATTTTTTTGTTAA
Organism: Lycorma delicatula; assembly: GCF_047948215.1. NCBI lineage: Eukaryota > Metazoa > Arthropoda > Insecta > Hemiptera > Fulgoridae > Lycorma > Lycorma delicatula. The sequence continues at coordinate 21,607,700 of NC_134466.1, forward strand.
TTTTTTTTTTAATTTCCTTTTTTTATTACTATTCATATTTTTTTATGGTATTAAAACCAAAGGATAAAATAAAAAAAGCCAAAAAATCTACCAAGGGTTACTTAAAAAAAAAAAACACAAAACAAAAACATTGCTTTTTAAAGTTATTTAGCCGTATTTCATTAATATATTTAACCTGATTTAAATACAAATTAAATATAAAATTATTTAAAATAGAAAAAAGGTAATTTTAAGTAAAATTAATATTAAACAATCGTACTTTAGTGTAATAAACTGATACAGAAAAAAAACGTAAGATAACAGCTGCTAGAAATCCAATTATCATCTCTTTTAAACGTCCATGTCATTCCATGTACGCGGTCAAACTTCTACTTTTTGTAAATTTTAATTCTAAAAAAATTATATATTTATTTATTATTATAAATTTATAAAATTTAATTCTACGCATTGAGTTCATTATTTTTGTGTCTTTATTTCCCAGGACGTCTGTTTATCAAAAAATGTATATAACTGTTCGTAAATTAATTACAAAATTTTTATAACAGTGGTGCATAACAAAAAAATGTTTATTTAATTCAAATTATTTAAAGACAATTTTGTTTTACACAAAAACTAATTTAAACTATTACCTCACAAATTAATATACAATTTTAAATTCCTTAAGTGTAAAGTAATTCACCTTACCTAGTAAAAAAAAATAAACATATGGTAATTATAAAAAAGAAATGCCAGTTAATATTTTTGGAAAAATTCATTCTAACTTTTATTTAAATATTATTTATTATTTTTCCCGTTTATTTACATGCATTTTATAGCTATATATACAATATACTACTATATATATATATATATATATATATATATATATATTAGAGTTGTCCAAATAGGGCAAAATTTTTGTCGAAAAACGTGCACCCCCTGATTTAAAAGTACTCTCAAAAACAAAATTTTTGACGCGTTGATGAACCCTTTCCGTTCGAAAAAAGTCATCCCCCACTCCACTTGAATTTGAAAGGGGATTTAACATGGGTTTTAGGTTATTTTCAAGTCGTTACGATATAGCGCTTGCATGTTTCATCACAAAAATTCAAAAATAACGTATATAAGGGGTTTTGGGGTCGGAGAACACGAATTTGAAGTAAAAAAACTCATTTTGGCACATTGTAACTGTCAAAATCGCTGTCAATCAATTGACAACTAGCGTTTTTAAGTATAAAAATCAATGGTAGACATTACAAATAACGTTAATAAGGGTTTTCGAGGTCGGAGAACACGAATTTTAAGTTACAAAACTTATTTTGACAAGTTAAAACTGTCAAAATCGCTGCCAATTAATTGACAACTAGATTTCTTATGTAGAAAAATCAATGTTAGACATTACAAACAACGTTAATTAGGGTTTTTGGGGTCGGAGAACACGAATTTGAAGTGAAAATATTCTTTTGACACATTAAAACAGTTGAAGTCGTTGTCAATTAAAAAAAATCTGAAGGATAGATTCAAAAAGATCAACCCTCATTTTAATTTAAAAATTTTATATTCATGTATATAATTATTCAAATAATTTTGTTAAAATTTTATGATTTCTATTTCTATTATTATATTACATTACATATGTAATGTAATTATATACATCTGGATGTTTTTTGCGATGATCATTTACAATTTGTAGTATATATTGCAATTGACTTTCATCTCTAGTGAATTTACATCTAAATTCTTTCACCAACTTAACCGTTCTTTCTGAGCAGTCATTGACGACCTTTAGATTTTTAACACGATTCAAAGCAGCCAAATAATCTTCGTTTTCGCTCTTACACGGATCAATTTCTAAAAAGCTAGTCGCAAGTTCGAATCGTTTAAAAAAATTCAAGGACTCCGTGTTGACAAAAAAGTCGATTTCTTTGTTTAACAATTCGTTAACGTTTTTAGTTTCGTAGCGTTTCGTGTGAGCAGGTTCGTTATCATAATCACAATCATCATCTGTCGCAGATAATAAATTTTCGTAAGTTTCACCCGAAATTGCTAGTTTTTCAACCATTTTCAGTTTTAATTCGGTTGAGATGTCTTCATCAAAAAGAGCTAGCGTACCTAGCGAAAATGAGTTTTTTTTACTTCAAATTCGTGTTCTCCGACCCCAAAAACCCTAATTAACGTTGTTTGTAATGTCTAACATTGATTTTCCTTCATAAGAACGCTAGTTGTCAATTGATTGACAGCGATTATGACAGTTACAATGTGTCAAAATAAGATTTTGACTTCAAATTCGTGTTCTCCGACCCCAAAAACCCTTATATACGTTATTTTGTAAGTTTTGTGATGAAACATGCTAGCGCTATATCGTCACGACTTGAAAATAACCTAAAATCCATGTTAAATCCCCTTTCAAATTCAAGTGGAGTGGGGGATGACTTTTTTCGAACGGAAAGGGTTCATGAAGGCGTCAAAAATTTTGTTTTTGAGAGTACTTTTAAATCAGGGGTGCACGTTTTTCGACAAAAATTTTGCCCTATTTGGACCACTCTAATATATATATATATATGTATATATATATATATATATATATGTATAAAAAAAGTTTTGCACGTCGAGGTTTTTTCAGATTTTGACATTTAATTCGTTTTAATAATAATAAAAAAAATAATAATACACTTAAAAACATAATTCCGGTAGGATGTATGTATATTGATCTATTACTTTCCCAGAAAATACAGTTAGAATAGCTATATTAAAGGGAAAAGTATGGTGATAGTATAAAAAATGGGGTTCCGTGTTTTTTTCAAATTTTACGTTTTAGGGTCCAGTTTGTTCATCTAGACAAAAAAAAAATGTATTTGTGTCACAGCTTTTTGTCTTCATATCTCAGATTTGACGGAACCAATTTTCTTTAAATTTGGCTGAAATATTTTTGTCTATGGTGTGGTTTGGGGGGGGGGGCACTGATCGTATTAATTTTTACTTTCCCGTCTAGCACTGTAGCAGAGAAGGTAAAGTATTGTAATCGGTCCAATTTTGGTATAAGTGGTTTTCACCGGATCTTGACGTTTTGACATCTAAGGAAATATAAAACCATATGGAAATTTTCCGGATGTTCGGGGGTCGCCCTATAAATCACCTTATATCTCCAGAACTATTCGACCGATTTTGACTTTTCCTTTTTTTCTGTTTAGCCTCCGGAACCACCGCAAGGTATTACATCAGAGGATGATATGTAAAAATGTAAATAAAGTGTAGTCTTGTACATTCTCAAGGCGACGTTCCTAAGATGTGTGGTTAATTGAAACCCAACCACCAAAGAATACCGGTATTCACGATCTAGTATTCAAATCCATATAAAAGTAACTTGCCTTTACTAGGATTTGAACCTTAGAATTCTCGACTTTAAAATCAGCTGATTTGCGATTATGAGTTCACCATTAGAACTGTGTCCGGTGGGCTCGACCGATTTTGACCAAAGTTGATCTGATTACTTCTATGTATTTAGGCATAGAGGCCGTTAAATTTTTAAATTAAAAGATTAAGGGATGAGGCTGTAGAGCAAGGTACCCTCAGTATATCAAGATTTCGCTTAATTACGGTCTTGTTTTTCTTAGGCGGATTTGTTAACAGTTAAAAAATAATAATTCCAAAAAGAGATATTTTCAAAATCGCACTCCCACCCATAAAAATTCTTAAAATAAACTAGCGGGTAAGTGGGTATACTATGTCTTTAGTACCTCCTCTCATCACAACGAGCGCTACTATAGCACTGACGTACAGCTTCTGTAGTCATCTGATACGTTTTGAAGTTACAGGTGACCGGCAGAATTAAATAAATAAATAATATTCAAAGTGTTGAAAAGTATTTAAAGTGGCCGCTAGTATTGCCACAACCCCACGAGTAAAACACGAATGGGCGCGCTCTTTAGTTACAATCATTGAATTAAATAAAGAAAAAATATTACTTTTAAATTAAGTTGTGGGGTAAGCCGTGCATCAGAAAAAGCCGCATGACAGGAAAGCCCTACAATTGTGTTGTCAGCTTTTTAAAAGCTTTTATTTAACACGCTTTAGGAATAATCAAATCTTGCAACTGTTATATCTTTTGATCTATCGTATGAAAATCAATGAAATTTGGTACACGTATGTAAGTTCGATGACAATACAGCACTACGGTGTCGGAATTTGATATGACCCACCCCCATGCCCCCACGCGCTACCCCTATGCTAAATTCATGCATTTAGTTGAAAGTTTTCATTTATCATAAACTATCGTATGAAAATGATTGAAATTTATTTATCTAATAAATAACCAATAAATAAAAAATAAATAAAATTATAATTATTAAATTTTAAAATTAAAAGTGATGAAAATATTTAGTTAAATAAAAGCGTGGCGCAGTTTTTATAACAATCTTTTCGAATAAGTATTTATAGACATTTGCTGTATTTTAAAATATATTTTTTGTTTAATGAGGTTGTTTAGTATATGTATATACTTTGTTTATCTGTAATAAAATAACTCAAGTATTAATTCTTTGATGGTTCAAATTTGTACCGAGATGACCTTTAAGGGTCAATAAGATTAAAAATAAAAATTAAATTTAGAAATCGTGCACAAAGTTATTACATTTTAACGGTAATCTGAAAAATTATTAATTATTATCGTTATTATAATTGTAATCGTAATTATGAATTCGTTAAATAAAAATTCATAATTAATTAAAATGAAACTTTTAGCGGAAAGAGTGCGTTCAATTTGGCTTAGATTACAAGCAGAATTCGAAGATGAACTTCAACTATGTGAGAACACGTACAAAGAAAGCGAGTGGGTGCATTTCCTAGATTGTTACTCGTAGCTAGTCGGTCTCAACCCGGAAAGGTTCCAGCAGATCTTTCCGCCACCTCGCGTCGTTATTGAAAATGTAAATGAAAATGAAGATTAATTGTTGTATTGTTTAAATAAATTATAAAAACTGCGCCACGCTTTTATTTAACTAAATATTTTCATTACTTTTAACTTAACAATTTAATAATTATTACATTTATTTATTTTCTATTTATTAGATATTTATATAATTTATTTTTTACTTTTCAGTGCATTTTTATATTTGTTAATATATTATATTTTTTTGTTTAAAATTCTCAATTTGATTTAATTCTTATTTTTACTTTTTAGAGGGTTTTTCTAATTTGTTTCTTTTTTTTATTAATGTTAATATTAGTTAAATAAAAGCTTTTTTAAAAAATAATTTTTTATATATAATCAAATATATTTTTGTAATTGTTTTTTGTTTTTTTTTTTTGTATTTTTCCCCCTTTTTTAAATTTATTAACAGGATGCTGGGACATCGTGAAAAACAGAATTTCCTTCAGAGGTATTTTACAAAAAGGAAATTTATTACCTGCAATGCATATATAAGTAATTCAAAATATGTATTTTTTTTTTTAAATCAACCTCCACGTCTAAAAATTGAAATATTTGTTTTTTTTTCTTTCGTTCTCTCTCTTCCTAGAATTTTTTTTCAAAGTTTATACTTCATATATAAATCTATCAAGAAATGTAAACAGTTTTTGAAATTTTGAATTTAAGACTGTTATAAAGACTAATTATGTACCTCTCCTTTTGATTACAATGGACTGAACCAAACCTTCTGGATTTTTAACATTTTTAACTGCAATAATAATCCCTTATAGAGAGCTTTTAAACGATGTATCATAAGTGGTACTTATTTTAATTGGTACCATAGTTATAACCAAATAAATTAATTAATAAAATATTTCGATTTTACAAGGGGAAGAACGCACATCAGTTCGAACCAGACTTCATCTCCTTTTTTTTAATTTTTTTTTCTTTAAATATATTATTGATTTATTAATAATTATTAATCTCTGAAAATAAAAAAAAAATTCCGTTAAATTATAATTCAATAATAATATTAAAAAAAATTATTATAAAAAATTTCAGAAATAAACAAGAACAAAACGAAAGTAATGAAATGTAGTAGAAATAACAAAGACGGATCACTGAATGTGAAAATAGGAGGAGAAAAGATTATGAAGGTATAGGAATTTGGTTATTTGGGAAGTAGAATTACTAAAAATGGACGAAGCAGGAGCGATATAAAATGCCAAATAGCAAAGGCGAAACGAGCATTCAGTCAGAAATATAATTTGTTTACATCAAAAATCAGTTAAAACGTCAGGAAAACATGTTTGAAAGTATATGTTTAGAGCGTAGCTTTATATGGAAATGAAACTTAGATGAGAAGGAAAGATTAGAAGCTTTTGAAATGTGGTGTTATAGGATAATATTAAAATTCAGATGGGTGGGTAAAGTGACAAATGAAGAGGTGTAGCGGAAAATAGATGAAGAAAGAAGCATTTGGAAAAATATAGCTAAAAGAAGAGACAGACTTATAGGCCACATACTAAGGCATCCTGGAATAGTCGCTTTAATATTGGAAGGACAGGTAGAAGGAAAAGATTGTGTAGGCAGGCCACGTTTGGAATGTATAAAATAAATTGTTAGGGATGTAGGATGTAGGGGGTATACTACAATGAAACGGCTAGCACTAGATAGGGAATCTTAGCTGCATCAAACCAGTCAAATGACTGAAGACAAAAAAAAATCAGAAATTGTTAATGAAGCAAAATTTTCTAAATATACTTTTATAAATGTGTATTTGTGATTAAATAAGCGAACAAGGAAGTCATGTTGTGTCCAGATCAGGTTTTATTTATTAATAGCCGGGAAACACAATGCAATAATTTGCTAGTTTATTTTTTTTTATATTTGAAAAGAAAAATTTTTGTTACGTATTTTAATATAATATAATTTTATCTTTTGTACTCAAATTAAAGGAATTTTTTTTTCGTTACACTGTTTTTGAACATGAAAATTATGTTTTTTAATTTTATGAAAGGTAAAATCTTCATTTATTTTGATTTACAGAATTTATATTTGAAATATTTCGTTTTCTTTTATGGATTATTTTATATAGCTAATAATTTAAGTGAATAGTTTTGTATTTACGATTTTTTTTAAATTTTATTAATTTTATTTTATTACATTTCTATCAATAATCACATAAAATAATTTTCTACTTTCCAACCTAATACATCATTACTGTCGATGAATGGATGTTATATAATTTCTAGTAATTTAATAGTTCTTTTTTTAAATTAAAGTAAACTATGCATAAGGCGAGAAGTAAAAGACTTAAAATATGTATCTTATTATTTTTCTTCAAACCTATTATGCACCCAGATCATTTATTCAAATTATTTTCTTTCTTTCTTTATTTTTTCAAGGATTTAAATAAATTATTTATTTACTTTTACAAGCTAACCGTTTAGTTACTGCTAATAATGAACTCTATTTATGTATCTTGTAAAATAAAAATCAAACCGGTTTGAATTCGGGATCTTTTGGATTAAAGGTCATTAAATAATTAACAATTGAAGACACAATTAGCTGTGGAGGCAAAATAGCTAGTAAGAGGTTTATTTATGACCTTTAACATCGGTAAGAGGGTTACCTTTGATGAGGTTGTATGAGTAAAATGTTTTGATTATAACCTCAAAATGTCATTCTACGAAGACGAATTCTCTTGAAGTTCAGTGCGCCCAGTGATCCGTTTTTTACTTTCCGAAGATCAAAAACCGGTTAACATTTACTCTGGTAAGAACCAAACGATGCGGACAAAGTTGTGTAAATCGTAGAAATTTTTATAAGCGGATGAAAAAATTTAAAGACGGTCGAACTTGAGTGACTGACGACTGACGTTCTGGACGTCCGATTGAAGTTTCAACTCAGGAGCTTACTCTCTCATCCAAGAAGACCGACGTACAGTCGAGATTATAGATAAAAAATTACAATTGTCGATACGCGTCATAAACTCGAGTACCGTAAAACAAGCTGGAGATGGGTTCCAGAAAGTTGACGAGATTACCCGTATGTAAAGAGCTAAAACAACGGTATCAGCAGGAAGGTGATCCTCTTTTTGCGTAGTATTCTAACCTGTGAGGACATATGAATCACCTTTGTGAACCGCATTCAAAAAGACAGAGCGTGGAGTGGAAACACACCGGTTCATCTATCAAGAAAAAACTCCGTATCAGACCATCAGCAGAAAAAATCACGATGACAATCTTTTGGGATGCAAAATGTTCTGTTTTTCTTGATTTAAGTGATCGGCAAATATTATACGCGTACAACTGAGAGATGTTTATCGATAAACTGAAGTCAGTAGGATTGAAAAATCGCCTTGCATCTCAAGACATACGCATTGTTATGCTTCACGATAACACCCGGCCTAGTGCAACTTCGAAAACTCGAAAAATCGCCACAAGAAGTGCTATCTCACCCACATCATGTCCTGATTTCTTTCTTTTTCTGTTTAATCTCCGGAACCATCGTAAGATGTTACTTCAGAGGATTGGTTTTTTTGGCATTTCTCCCGTTACCACCCCCATTCGGTCTCCCTAAAGCATACTGAGCCTTGAACAGGTTAGCGACCAGTATCCTAAATAACTCCCAGAGGTTACCTAACAGCGTGAGCGGACTAAGCGCGGTGACATCCACCACCGGCTTACGTGACCCAACCGCTCACTTGTCATATATTTACTAAAATGGGTAGGCGCACCCCGTCAACTACTAAACACATATATGACATCTACAAATTAAAATTTACTTCGTCTAGACAGCAATTTGCTGCCACGCTTAGTTCGATGAATACCAGCAAGTACCTGTCCACCATTTAAAAGCGCTTGGAGCCTTAATTGGCTGGTGGTCAGCCATATATATCTCTAGGTTGGCTTCCCACAGCAGCGCCGTAGGAGTTTTTTCCCTTAGGTAAACTACTGATTTCGGTTGAACAAAGCAACGCATCAAGGAACTCTACACGACGATGCGGCTTTCGCCACATTGTAACTGCCCAGTTTTCTTGTTTATCTCTTAAGTTCCAGGGTGGCCCGGTCTCTGCCCCCCCCCCCTCAAAAGCAGAGTAGTCAACCTCCCCGCAGACGCACAGCTCATCAGCTGCTAGACGTACTTCAAAAGATGATATGTATGAATGTAAATGAAGTGTAGTCTTGTACAGTCTCAGGTCGACCGCTCCTGAGATGTATGGTTAATTGAAATCCGACCGCCAAAGAACACCGGTATCCATGATCTGGTGTTCAAACCCGAATAAAAGTAACTAGTCTTTACTAGGATTTGAACCTTAGAACTAATCTAGACTTAACACGTCCCATAGATTTTCCACACGTTTGGTCCACTGAAGGTGGCGCTACGCGGTAAGGGGTTTAATAGCGATGATGAAGTCAAGATAAAGATTTCTTTGCGGCAGGCATAAATAAATTGATTCAGTGATGAAACGGATATTTTAATTTTGCGGGAGATTATGTTGAAAAGTAAAAAAAAAAACATATCGATTAAATAAACCGTTTTAGATCCAGAGATATATGTTTCTTTAATTATTAAATAACCCTCATATGGATTAATACGGTTTAAATGTTCAATTTATTCGCTTTTTTTCTTTTTTTTTTGTCTTCAGTCATTTGACTGGTTTGATGCAGCTCTCCAAGATTCCCTATCTAGTGCTAGTCGTTTCATTTCAGTATACCCTCTACATCCTACATCCCTAACAATTTGTTTTACATATTCCAAACGTGGCCTGCCTACATAATTTTTTCCTTCTACCTGTCCTTCCAATATTCGCTTTTTAAACATTAAAATCTATTTGTGTTTCTTACGTATAAATTTCAAGCCGATAAATATATCATAATATTTTTTGTTGCTTATAATCTGTGCCAGAGATTTTATTACGAAGAAATTATAAATCTTGCCTTTTTTTTAAATGTGTAATATATTTATTAAAAGTAGGGCAGCTCTTCTAGTATATGCGTTCCTTTGAATGTTATTTAATATTTTTCATCTGAATTATATTATCAAAAGGTAAATTTTGATAGAATCGATGTTAATAAAGTTTACTGTTTGAATACACCATTTGTTAAACGTTTTCCTGTTAATTCAAGCGATAATAATACATTTTGTTTGTCGCGTTTTGTAATTGAATTATGTTTACAGAGATCTATATTAATTGAAATTGAAATAAATTTACTACGAACGGTTTTGTTGAATAAGTTTTATTTATTCGTTTCATTTAGCCGGATTTTAAAATTTATTTTCTCTAGAATTTAATATTATTAATAATTTCTCGTTTGTTTTTAATATAAAAAAATCCCATATGGACAACACATGACTTCCTTGTACGCCTGTTAAATTACATTTATATACAGAGTTATCATAAAAGAATGGTGCGGTTTTGAACATGGTTTAAATTAAAACAGAATTACTTACAGTGTATGTTTTTTATTTTTCAAATTTGTCGTCTCAAATATTTTTTTACATAATTAATAAATTTCAATATGTGCGCCCTTATTCGCTCGACAAATGTCCAAACGATACTCGACTTCTCTCCAAACATTAGTTAACATTTCTTCGTTAACGGTTGTCATCGCTTCATTAATCCTGTTTTTTAAGCGGTTTAGGTCGCGAATTTTTTGCGTATAAACAACGCTTTTGATGTACCCTCGCAAGAAAAAATCGCAAGGTGTCAGGTCTGGACTCCTCGGAGGCCAAAGTACGGATCCTTGTCGGCCTATCCATCGATCTCCAAATTTTTCGTTCAAAGCGTCCGCGACCGATGCACTGAAGTGCGGGGGAGCACCATCTTGTTGGAAATTAAGTCGATGAATGTTTTCGAGTTCATCCGGCTGAGGAAAGCAATAATCGGTTTAACATGTCAAGATACACAACTCCATTAATGGTTATTTCGGCAAAGAAGAAAGGCCCTATTACACGATTTTTCATCGCACCACACCAAACATTAACTTTAGACGAATCGCGTTTTTTCTCGATAATTGCGTGTGGGTTTTCATAGCCCCATATTCGTGAATTGTGTCTGTTAACGCATCCATTCATATGGAATGTAGCTTCTTCTGTAAAAGTTATATCTTCTAAAAATGTTCTAAAAATTCGTTTTCACTTATTCTGTCCAACATTTCAACAGCGAAATCGTAACGTTTTACACCATCATCGGGTTTCAATTCCTGTAGTATCTGGATTTTATAAGCGTGTCATTTAATTTTTTTACGTAAAACTTTGAGAACTGTTGATTTTGGAATACCTAATTCGACGCTTCGACGGGGGATGGACTTCCCAGGACTTCTAATTGCCGATCGTCTAATTAGTTCAACCGTTTCGTCCGGTACACTTGGTCTGCCGGTTGATTTCTGTTATTTAACCGATCCAGTTTCTTCGAATTGTTTGAACGAACGTGTTATGTTATTTTTCTATGACGGATCTCTTTCGAATTCACGTCGAAACGCACGTTGAACTAAAATTACGGATTTTAATTCGGCCATCAACAAAACACACTTTGCTTTGTCTTTATCCGAGAACATAGTAACTCGCTAAACTCACCGCAACAACAATACAAGAACTGACGTTGCGGTTACAACCCCTGATAAACAAACTTTTGGGCTGGAGGCTTTCAGGGATACCAATATAACATCTAGAAATTTCTTTACAATCTTCCTATGAATTACTGAAACCGCAACATTCTTTTATGATAACTCTGTATTTTTTTTTAAATGAAAAATACATAAAATTTTATTTCATTAAAAAACTTTGATAAAATTTTTCATATTATTATTTTTTTGTTGTTATTGAATTATTATTCATCGTAAAACGTTTTTACAATGAGAGGTTAATAATTATTAATAAATCAATATATTTAAACAAAAAAAAAGTTAAAAAAAGGAGATGAGGTCTGATTCGTACCGCTATCCCTTCCACTAGGATCGAAATATTTCATTATTTAAATTTTATTTGCCATAACTGTGGAACCGATGAAAATAAATAACACTTATGATATATCGTTGAAAAGCTGTCAATAAGGGCTTATTACTGCAATTAAGAAAAAGTCCAAAATTCAAATATGTTAGGGGTTTTTTTGGACATTTTTGGTCCAGTCTTTTGCTATCAAAAGGGGAGATGCACAACTAGATGTTATAACAGTCTTAAATCTAAAATTTCAATATCATACGGCTAATCGTTTTTGAGTTATGCGAGATGCGTACGTACATACATACATACATACTTGTACGTACGTACAGATATCACACCGAAACTAACAAAGTGGATTCACGGATGGTCAAAATGGATATATCCGTTGAAATCTGGTAACTGTAACTTTACGCCATCACAATATTTCCTTTACTTCGTATAGGAAGGAAATAAAAAAAAAAAACCGTTCCAGCTATAAATTCTTCGGAATTAATAATCGATAAAATTTCGGGGTTGACCGTTTTATTCGATTTGAATAAAAACTTTAAGTTACTTTATATATATATATATAAATAAATAGATAATTGAAATAGTTTTGATTAAAATGATATTTCATGTATCGTCGTTATATATTTTCTATATTTATTTACTTTCTAATAAAACGATTTTAGTTATAAAATAAAACGTTTAAATAAATCTAAATTAAAATATACTATCAAAATCCCTTTTAATCTTTCTCGGTGCTTTAATAATTAAAGAACAAAGACTAAATGCCATTTATTAAATACCGTATAACGTGTCAAATCCATTCGCTGTTTTTGTTGTTAAATAATCTCCTTTTCATACAATCATTGATTTAAATATACTTTATATATTTACTTAACTGCTATATATATATATTGGTTTTTAATGGATTAATAATTAACGAGTTTTTATGTTTAATCTTTTTGTAATTTTGACGGATAGAAATGCCATAGGTCTTTACTTAGTCTCCCACATTTATAACATTTTACAGATTGCCGGCCTCCGTGGTGCGAGCGGTAGCGTCTCGGCTTTTTCATTGGAGGTCCTAGGTTTGAATCCCGATCAGGCATGCATGGCATTTTTCATACACGCTACAGTGTTAATCTCATCCTCTGTGATAATTGCTTATGTTTTTCAATAAAATATAGCTTAATATTTTAGAAAAACATAAATTTTGATGAAAATAATATTTACGGAGACTTTTTTTTTTTTTTTTGTCTTCAGTCATTTGACTAGTTTGATGCAGGTCTCCAAGATTCCCTATCTAGTGCTAGTCGTTTCATTTCAGTATACCCTCTACATCCTACATCCCCAACAATTTGTTTTACATACTCCAAACGTGGCCTGCCTACACAATTTTTCCCTTCTACCTGTCCTTCCAATATTAAAGCGACTATTCCAGGATGCCTTAGTATGTGGCCTATAAGTCTGTCTCTTCTTTGCCGCAATACCTCTTCATTTGTCACTTTATCCACCCATCTCATTTTTAAAATTCTCCTATAGCACCACATTTCAAAAGCTTCTAATATTTTCTTCTCAGATACTCCGATTGTCCAAGTTTCACTTCCATATAAAGCGACACTCCAAACATACACTTTCAAAAATCTTTTCCTGACATTTAAATTAATTTTTGATGTAAACAAATTATATTTCTTACGGAAGGCTCGTTTAGCTTGTGCTATTCGGCATTTTATATCGCTCCTGCTTCGTCCATCTTTAGTAATTTTACTTCCCAAGTAACAGAATTCTTCTACCTCTATAATCTTTTCTCCTCCTATTTTCACATTCGGTGGTCCATCTTTGTTATTTCTACTACATTTCATTACTTTTGTTTTGTTCTTGTTTATTTTCATGCGATAGTTCTTGCGTAGGACTTCATCTATGCCGTTCATTGTTTCTTCTAAATCCTTTTTACTCTCGGCTAGAATTACTATATCATCAGCAAATCGTAGCATCTTTATCTTTTCACCTTGTACTGTTACTCCGAATCTAAATTGTTCTTTAACATCATTAACTGCTAGTTCCATGTAAAGATTAAAAAGTAACGGAGATAGAGAACATCCTTGTCGGACTCCCTTTCTTATTAGGGCTTCTTTCTTATGTTCTTCAATTGTTATTGTTGCTGTTTGGTTCCTGTACATGTTAGCAATTGTTCTTCTATCTCTGTATTTGAACCCTAATTTTTTTAAAATGCTGAACATTTTATTCCAATCTACGTTATCGAAAGCCTTTTCTAGGTCTATAAACGCCAAGTATGTTGGTTTGTTTTTCTTTAATCTTCCTTTTACTATTAATCTGAGGCCTAAAATTGCTTCCCTTGTCCCTATACTTTTCCTGAAACCAAATTGGTCTTCTCCTAACACTTCTTCCACTCTCCTCTCAATTCTTCTGTATAAAATTCTAGTTAAGATTTTTGATGCATGACTAGTTATACGGAGATATAACGGATTAAAAATAAACATGGCCGCCATTTTGTAATTTGCAAAGGTATTTAAGTCCTGGTTTTTAGCTAATTTTAAAACTTTATTACCAAGACGCTTACCAAATATTAATGTGATTCGTTTATCCGAACTTGAGATATAAATTTTTATAAAAAATAACAAAATGATAACGAAGAAGAAATTGCTATTTTTCCTAAAGATATTTTTTGTTGTTTTACAAATAGAATCCGAAAAAGTATAGCCAGCCCACCATTTTGGAAACACTCTGTATATTAGTTTGTATATTTAAAAATTGAAGATGAGTGAAAATAATGAAGAAATTAGATACATTTTTAAATTTTATTCTTTTTTTTCGTTTTTCGCCCAGAAAAAAAAAAGAAATTTAAAAAAAGGGGAAAATACGATTCAGGCTGCTAAAAAAATTTACAATGTTTATGGACATAATGCGGTATCAGTACACGTATCACAAAGCTGACTGAAGCGTTTTTAATTTGGAAATTTTAATGCTTCATAATGCACCTCGCTCTGGTCCTCCAACGATTGAAAAAGTCGATGAAATCAAAAGAAAATTGAGCAAGACCGGCTGATTAGCAGTCGTGATGTAAGTAACGAACTAAATATTGATAACAGAACAGTTTTACACCGTTTGAAGAAGGTTAAATTAAAAAAAAAATCTTGATGTCTTGCCGCCGCATGATTTAACAATGAAAAAATGCAATAAATCCAATTTAAATTTGCCAATGGGCGAACCAATTTTTGAAACGGCTGATCTTAAGGCCTCATTTTTGAACATGCGATGAAAAATGTATCATGTATGACAATAATGTACGGAAATAATCATGGTCGACGCAATTTAAAGCATCACATGGTTAGAAAGCCAGGAATGACCGCAAGAATAGTGATGCTGTGTATGAGTGTGTGATGGTCGAACGGAATGAAATTGTTCTCTATGAGCAGTTGCCGCCCAGTCAAACGATTAATTCTAACGTATACTGCTAAAACTGGAAATAATACCTCAAGGGTTCATCGAGATAAAGACTACCAGAATTGATCGATAGGAAAGGTGTCGCTATCACAACGCCCAGACCACACAAATCTTTGGTGATCCGTCAAAATTTTGGAAGGGTTGGCTAGGAAGTTTTGATGCATCCACGTTATAGTTCTGACCTTGAACCTTAAGACTATAGTTTTTTACGGTCTCTACAGAACTTTCTTACTCGTAAAATTGGCCTGCGAAAATCGTTATCATAATTTTAAAAGTCTATAAATCACATAAGTTTTTCATTGAAAACATTGTGATTTTATTTCAATAATGGCAAAATTTGGTCGATCAGTACGGCACATATTTGGTTTAATGAACTTTATTTGAAATATAAGAAATCGCTGTTTTACCTTTGCGTTAAAATACGAAGAACCTTTGTTCGAAACTCAATATACCAAGTAATATTTAAGTATGGAAACAGCTTTGCATTTCATACCTGTAAGGTACAGGGCATCCCATATAAAACGCAACCCACCTTTATATTGGTAGGTATTGAAATAATAAAAAGGCATGTGTAAATGTAAATGTAATTTTTATTATTACCATCCATGACCTTACATTTAGAGTAAATGTTGGAAGTGGCCGCCATCTTCTTGAATACAAGCTTCAATTCTTTTTACTGCGTTTCTTGCAACTTTTTTCAAAGTTTGTGGCTGGATATTTAATACAGCTTGTTCAATATTGAGTTTCAATCGTTCAAGTGTTCCTGGTTTGTTGCTGTAGGCTTTTTCTTTGAGGTAACCCCGTAGAAAAAAATCTGCCGCAATCAAATCTGGAGATCTTGATGGCCACAAGCCTCGACCGATAACACGATTACCAAAGAATTTCTCGACGAAATCAGAAGTTGAACCTGCGTAGTGCGATGTCGCACCGTCATATTTTAGCCGGCAGTGTCTGTCTTCCTTTTCCAAGAGTGCGATAAACCGAAATAAAATATCCCGATATCGTTCTGCATTAATGTTGTACTCGAAAAAAATAGGACCGATTATTTTCTTCCGCGATATCGCGCACCACACGCCCGACTTCTGCGGGTGTAATAATTTTTCGTGATAAACGTGGGGATTTTCAGCGCTCCAAATTCTACTGTTTTAGCTGTTTACGTAGCCGTCCGAATGAAACCGTGGTTCATCTGTGAAAAATAACGAATCCATAACGTTAATTCCCTCACGCAGAAATCGACGGAACCATTGGCAATATTGTAGCCGTTTTTCTTTGTCGGGTTCAAGAAGTCGATGAACCGTTTGAATGCGATAAGGTCGTAATTGTAATCGTTTGATCGCCCGATGAACAGTCGATTTAGACAATTAATTTCAGCAGACAAACGTCTGATCGATTTATTTGACGAGGCGAGTAATCGGTCTTTGATTTCAGCGACTGTATCTGTATTCAACACCGACGCAGATCTTTTGCGTTCCTTGTTATTAACAGAACCGGTCTCTCTAAATTTTGCGACTAACCTTAATACCGAAGTTTTGTTAGGAGCCGGTTTATCCGGGTACTTATGGCGAAACAAATCTTGCACTGCGACCGCTGATTTCGTACTGAAGTACGACTCGACAATGAAAACACGTTCATCTAGCGAAAACACCATCTTGTCTCTAGCGATACACTGAACGTTATGATTACATTGTTGTTACTATCGGTAGTGTTCTACTGCATCGCCGCGATGTTCAGATGTTGGACGAGTCCATTTCAGTAACGAGTAGGGGAGTAAAGTTGACTTTTGAAATTTCATGGATGAGTGATTGATGGGTTACGTTTTATTTGGAACACTCTGTATTATCAGAATCTGTTATTAATTTATAATTTTGTTTAAAATAAAAATGGATGTTAACTATATGTAATAGACAATAAAAATACAATAATAGATGATAAGCGTTCCATATAATAAGCAAAAAAAAAATTTGTTGCAAAACTCTTACCGACTCGATTTCATTTACATGTAATACATATCACTTTACAGAAATAATACAATTCTTATGATTATTCGTTGTTTAATAAATGAAATCTTGACTTTTGAAATTTCATGGATGAGTGATTGATGGGTTTCGTTTTATATGGGACATCCTGTATTTGGAGGCAGATAGA
The DNA here is from genome assembly GCF_047948215.1 of Lycorma delicatula. NCBI lineage: Eukaryota > Metazoa > Arthropoda > Insecta > Hemiptera > Fulgoridae > Lycorma > Lycorma delicatula. Next base: position 21,625,131 of record NC_134466.1, read on the forward strand.
AATGGGTTCAACATTATGGTGGGTTTTTAATTTTTGTCCGCCATATTGAATCAAACTAAATTTTTTTAAAAATAAAGATGTGGACATATGACACGTGATTTGGATACAAAATGTTTCAAGAAAAACAATGGTTAAACCCGTTTTTCTGTTAATGCCGTCGTTATCGAATTATAAGCATTCAAAATTGCAATGACCGAAAAATCGTGTTAATAATAAAACGAGGTAAAACCCGCTGCATGAACAATAATTTTATTACATTTTACATTTATAATTCCTACAATAACGAACTTTAAAGAGTGTTATAATATTGAGGATAATAATAAATAATAACTAATAATTAACAAAAAATTAAACGGCTATGTAGACTGATATCATTTTATTTAAATATAAAAATTTTTCGTTTATTTAATTGAATGAATCTTAACTAAAGCGCGCGCGCATACCGTATTTGATTTGCGAAGGTGTGGTGGTACTAGCAGTGACGGCCGGCTCTAACTAAACTAATTTTAATTTCACAACTTACACTTACATAAAAGAAATTTCGCTTCTACGGTCGGCGAACTGTTATAGCCCTGAGGCTTAACACATCAGGTACCGAGTCGACCGGGCAATCGAGTTCGAGACCCAGCCAGACCCAGTTACTCTTTATACTTTAAATGTTATTCATTTATTTAATTCTACCGCTTACCTGTGATGTCACAACATAGTATACAACTACAATGACGTCACAATGTAGTAGATGATACAAAACATTTTTTAGGGTAGGTGTGCGATTTTTCAAAAAGTTTTTTTTGCAAATATTGATATTTTTTAATCTTTAACAAATGTAACTAAGTAAAATGTGATTTTAATTAGGTAAAATGTCGAGATACTGAAGATGACTTTACTTTAAAACCTCATCCATTCGACCTTTTAAGTTGAAAATTTAATGACATCGATGCTCCATATATAAAAGTAATCTGACCAAGTTTGGTCAAAATTGGTTGAGTATTACTGGAGATATAAGGTGATTTAGACGCCAACACTGAACATACACACGTACATACGAACATCCGGAAAATTTCCATCCGGTTTTTTGGGTTCCTTAGGTGTGAAAACGTCAAGATCCGGTGAAACCCGCATATGCCATAATTGAACCGATTACAACAGTTCTGCTAATAACACTATCTGAAAGGGAAATTAAAATTAGATAAATTTTCGCCTCTGTAGAAAATTACTCCTTTATTTATAATTATTACTATGTTTTATGAACGGTTTCAAAAAAAGTATTTTTTATTTTATTATCACCACTTAGGGACTATTTTCTTAAAAATTAATTTAGTCGAATCCTTCCCCTTGAATATGGGAGCTTCTGAAATCAAAAAAGATTTTTTCCTTTTTACAAGTTCATAAAACAATAGTCCCACCGTTCAGATTTCGTTAAGTCTTTGCTTTCCATAGGGGGAGGAAAAATTCTGCCAGCCGCCGTTAGGCTCGTACTGATAGCAATGCGGAGCTCCCACCCGATAAAATACCTCCCCCTCTTATCATACAGGAGCTGGATCTAAACCATATGGGATGTACACAGCCCTTGCATGATCAACTAGTCACTCTACAGTCCGAATCTGGTAGATGACCGGAAGGCGTCCCCAGGGGGCGATCGATGAGGACGACACCGAGGAGCCCCCGCCGCTGTCACCATCAGACGCTGGTGAGATAACCCGTCATCGGACTCCAAGTCTATCGATCCGCATCTCCTCAGCCTGTCATCGCCTCTTCTCATTGGCCTTTTCTGCTATCATTGTTGCGATCGTAATCGAGACACATTCCCATTCGTTGCTATTGCTGAGCATCGATACACGAGACGCCGAAAGAACCGTACCGAGAAGCACAACCACTGAAATGAACGTTATATACATGGAAAAGCAAAAGAGAAATGGTTTTGTATTTGAAATATGATGTCGCTTCCGTAATATTGAATATAAAAAAAATATATCGCTTCGTGAACAACAGTTGGATCATGTTTATGCTACTAAGAGATGATTAATCATGGTGTGTCAATGTTTCCGAGAACAATAGTATAGCAGTGACGTGCGGGGTGATCATCCAAGCTCGCCGTTACGTGGCGGCTACTGTATTGTATCATTATCAGCAGAGGCAATGAAGTCATAGTAGAGTTATATCCGTAGTTGATCGATAACAAATTATTTGATATGCGATACGAGTACTTTCTTTATATTGGCTTATTAAATTATCGATAGAAAAATTGTGTAAATAGTTTTTACCAGTTTTAATGTCTATTTTTTTCATTTTCTAAGATGAAGAAATATTTAATTGTGCTTTTCAATTTGTATTCCATTAATTCTTTTCCTTTGTCATTTGCTATTATCTTTTTCTTATTTTATTTCTGTTGTATATTAAATTTATTTGTCGGTAACATTCTTAACAATTGAATTGTAAACTTTTTCCTTCCATTTTAATTTAATTGACCTTTACATTAAAAAATAAAAGTAGATGGCTCTTGTTGAATAATGATGTTGAATAATGATGTTATAAAACTTTTATATCTTCAATTTTATCATTAAAGAAAAAAAACTTGCGCATGCTTTTCGTTATTTCATTTTGAAAAAGTATCAACTCAGGAAACGAATTAAGAAATAAATAAATAAACATCCAAGAAACAAATTAAAATAATAATAAAATAATTCTAATTAACTTTAAATTTAAAATTGGTAATAATTTAATAATTCTGACGCACTCACTATTTCAGTTTTAATGAAACCACAATTTATGTGAATGGTATTTTATTACTCTTCAAATTTAAAAATGGGCTTTAGCCAAAAACCGAAATCGGCGCCTTTCAAAAGGAGTGCGACGGGAAATTGCACTCAGAATAGCATCGTCATTCTCCTGGTCACAGGATCACACAGTTACAGTTGTTGTAACGGTTTACGTAGAAGGATCAGAGACGGAATGTGAACGGGACGTTGCACGGGAAGAAATGATAATAACCTGGCAAGAACGATGGGACACGTCTTATAAGGGATGCTGGACGCACAGACTAATCACAGAGATCGGATCGTGGATCGGAAGGGGGTTTAGTGAGCTGAACTTTTGGCTCGCCCGATTCCTAACCGGTAACGGGGTGTTCTGCAGTTATCTGTTTGGAAGGATGAGGGTGGATGACCCGAATTGCCCTTACTGCGAGAAAGGAGCCTGATTAGACACCTTGGGGGGCCTGATTAGAGGCAGATAAGTAAAACCGAGTCCCGGCTTTTGGGGTGGGGGAACCAGACCCGGCGTAGCTGGGTCTGGTGACCCCGCTCTGGGGATTAGAGGTAGGGTACAAAAGCAAGATCCAATTGGCGAGCCGAGCTGTCATGCTTGAAGGCACCTCCTCCCGGGGCTGTGTTATGTTTAATTGCGGTGGTGGCCCCGGGAGATTGGTCGGTTGGGATCTGGTTCCGGAAGTTGGTGAGGTGGAGATTTAGTCGGTAGACTGCCGGTATACATACGCAACATATCGGGTTGGTCTAGTGGTGAACGCGTCTTCGAAAATCAGCTGATTTCGAAGTCGAAAATTCCACCGTTCAAGTCCTAGTAAAGTTACTTTTATACGGATTTGAATACTAGATCGTGGATCCCGGTGTTCTTTGGTGGTTGGGTTTCAATCTACCGCATATCTCAGGAACGGTCAACCTGAGACTACAAGACTATACTTCATTTATATTCATATATACCATCTTCAGAAGTAATACCTGACGGTGATTCTCGGAGGCTAAACAGGGAGAAAAAATATTAATTGGCCGACCATTGACTATAACTTCAGTTTCACCTTCATTTAGAACCTCCTTGAATATCGCTTCGGAATATAGATTAAATAGCACGGGGGACAAAATGCATTCTTGCCTTACTCCCCTTTGTATTTGTATTTCCTTTTTAACGTCATTGAAATCACTGTTTGAAACCAAATAACAATTCAATAATCGTTATTGACGATTTTATTCGACGAAATTTCATTATTTAGCGGTGTATCCAATTTTTGAGCGATCTAATATGAGATCGTTTAATAAATGAATATTTACTTTGCTGGATTTAATATATTAATGGATTTTACAAAGCATAACATTTTATAAATATTATTTATACGTTTTGAAATTATAGTAATCTTTAATCTAATTTTAAAGAACAATTTAGATTCGGAGTAACAGTACAAGGTGAAAAGATAAAGATGCTACGATTTGCTGATGATACATTAATTCTAGCCGAGAGTAAACAATATTTAGAAGAAACAGTGAACGACATAGATGAAGTCCTATGCAAGAACTATCGCATGAAAATAAACAAGAACAAAACAAAAGTAATGAAATGTAGTAGAAATAACGAAAATGGACCACTGAATGTGAAAATAGGAGGAGAAAAGATTATAGAGGTAGAAGAATTTTGTTATTTGGGAAGTAGAATTACTAAAGATGGACGAAGCAGGAGCGATATAAAATGCCGAATAGCACAAGCGAAACGAGCTTTCAGTAAGATATATAATTTGTTTAAATCAAAAATTAATTTAAATGTCAGGAAAAGATTTTTGAAAGTATATGTTTGGAGCGTCGCTTTATATGGAAGTGAAACTTGGACGATCGGAGTATCTGAGAAGAAAAGATTAGAAGCTTTTGAAATGCGGTGCTATAAGAGAATGTTAAAAATCAGACGGGTGGATAAAGCGACAAATGAAGAGGTGTTGCGGTAAATAGATAGATAGAAAGAAGCATTTGGAAAAATATAGTTAAAAGAAGAGACAGAATTATAGACCACATACTAAGGCATCCTAGAATAGTCGCTTTAATATTGGAAGGACAGGTAGAAGGAAAAAATTGTGTAGGCAGGCCACGTTTGGAATATGTAAAACAAATTGTTAGGGTTGTAGGATGTAGGATGTACTGAACACTAGATAGGGAATCTTGGAGAGCTGCATCAAACCAGTCAAATGACTGAAGACAAAAAAAAGAAGGAATCGAACACTTGGTATGGTTAGAATGATTTTTTTTTGGAAAAAAATTATAATTTGAAAATATATAATACGGGTTATTCGTTATGCATTTATAATTATATTTTGAAAAATAATTAAATAACTTCTCTTAATACGTAGAGTTAAATTGATTTATTTTTGATTTGATTAATGATTTTAATTCAGTAAATGAATATGTAAAAAAAGTTCATGCATTAATTTTTTATATTAATTTTATAAGAAATATATTGATTTTGTAATTTATTTAACATTAAAGAATAATAATAAACACGTTATTATTATTATTATTATTATTATTATTATTACTATGTAGAATCTAAAACATGAAGTAAGTAAATTCAAAATAAAAATATAAAAAATAAAACAAACTTTAGATCATTAATTTTAAAAGATAATAAACTTGCAGAAAGAAAAAAGCTTTGAAAAATTGCTTTAAGAAGAAGAGTTTCTGTACAAAATAATATATCATGCCCCTTCATTCAGAACTTTTTTCTCAATTAGCATTTAAATTGAGAATATTACGAGTTGTTCACAAACTCAATTCCATCGTTTATTTTAAACCCAATAAAAATTGTCTTTTTTTTCAAAAATTATTTATTCAAGAACCTTTAAAAATATCTCCTTTTCTTTTGTATATGTTTTTATATATATTTTTTTTTTTTCACTGTAATATTTCCCGTTATTACTTTGCCGGTTTTAGTATATGTGATATACCAATACCGATATAAATCGCTCAAAGATCTAAAAAAATTCGCCTATTTTAAATTATGTGCCTTAAAGTGACATTTAAAAAAGAATAACAAAAACAATGGTAAAATTAAAAATTTTAAAAAACCCTCGAAGTCGTTTAAAAGAAACATATCTACTGTAGCGCCACCTAGCGGTTTATAATCGTAAAATAAATTTAAGAAACTGCTCTGAGGTGATACATATATAATACAAAAAAACCGCATCAAAATCGGCTCAGTCATTTTAGAGAAACGTATCTACTCCAGCGCCTCCTGCTGGCCTATAACCGTAAAATACAGAGTGATTCAGAAGGATAGGGTAATACTTTGACAACCCATTCTAGAGGCTAAAAATAAGAAAAAAGTTCATATAAACATAGGTCCGAAAACGAGTTATACAGAGTGAATGATTTCGCCCGAGTTTCAGTTCCTCCGGGTAAATTAAGGCTTTCTGAAATTCTTGGAAGGTCAATTAAGGGGCAAATTCAATTGTTTCTTATGGTTTTTGAACTGGGAAATCGAAGAAAATAGGTCCCAGACCTGTATCTCTCTTAGTTTCTATGATATCCCATGTAAAACGCCAAAAATAGGGTCAAAAACACATTTTTTTACGTTTGACGTACAATAACGTTGTTAAATTGACAATAAATCATACATTTTTTAAACGTAAATTGTAGAGAATTTAATTATAAGAAGATTGATGTAAATAATGTCAACAGAAAACAAATAAAATCTTAAACATGTCGACTCTTATTAACAACAAAACCGACGAAACTTAGAAGAAAATGTTACAAAAAAAGAGGGAGAAAATAATCCTATCGGAGAAAATAATTTATCGAACGATACTTTCAATCGATAATATCTTCTAATCTATTTTAGAAAATAAAATAGGAAAATCAACTGCATTATAAACGATTTTGAAAGGGTGGTTGGTGGTTGTTTATTAAGAAAATAAACGGGTGAGTAATTGAATTGTACGTCAGTCGTTTGGGTGATTTCGAGGTCAGTAATAATAATAATAATAATATGAGAGTTTAGTTTTTGGAAGGAGGTGCAGATAAAGAGGGGAGTTGAACGCGATCATAAGCTGTAGAGTAAATTCCGATGCGGTTTTACTGCGGGCAGTAACGGGAGACGGATGAAACCAAAGGGTTTAAATCGGAGAGGGCTAAATGAAGAGAACACATTTAGTTGCGGCTTTAAATTGTTTTTGAAATCGGTTTCGTTTAAATCTTTCCTCTTTATAACCCTTTTTATATAATTTTTTTACGTCAATTTTATATCCATATCCGAGTTACCAAGAATTTACAAAATGTTAATGCAATTCGTCTATCCGAACTTTTTACATAAAAATAACAAAATGGCGAATAGCGGGAGAACAAAGGGGGGAACCATTTTTCCTAAGGATATTTTTTGTTTAATTTTACAAGTGGAATATTTATGAAAAAGTGGACGTTCCATCAGACTACAAAAAAAGTGTTATAGTCATGATACCAAAGAAAGCAGGGGCAGATAAATGTGAAGAATACAGAACAATTACTTTAACTAGTCATGCATAAAAAATCTTAACTAGAATTCTATACAGAAGAATTGAGAGGAGTGGAAGAAGTGTTAGGAGAAGACCAATTTGGTTTCAGGAAAAGTATAGGGACAAGGGAAGCAATTTTAGGTCTCAGATTAATAGTAGAAGGAAGATTAAAGAAAAACAAACCGACATACTTGGCGTTTATAGACCTAGAAAAGGCGTTCGATAACGTAGACTGGAATAAAATGTTCAGCATTTTAAAAAAATTATGGTTCAAATACAGAGATAGAAGAACAATTGCTAACATGTAGAGGAACCAAACAGCAACAGTAATAATTGAAGAACATAAGAAAGAAGGCGTAATAAGAAAGGGAGTCCGACAAGGATATTCCCTATCCCCGTTACTTTTTAATCTTTACATGGAACTAGCAGTTAATGATGTTAAAGAACGATTTAGATTCGGAGTAACAGTACAAGGTGAAAAGATAAAGATGCTACGATTTGCTGATGATATAGTAATTCTAGCCGAGAGTAAAAAGGATTTAGAAGGAACAATGAACTGCATAGATGAAGTCCTACGCAAGAACTATCGCATGAAAATAAACAAGAACAAAACAAAAGTAATGAAATGTAGTAGAAATAAAAAAGATGGACCACTGAATGTGAAAATAGGAGGAGAAAGGATTATAGAGGTAGAAGAATTTTGTTATTTGGGAAGTAGAATTACTAAAGTTGGACGAAGCAGGAGCGATATAAAATGCCGAATAGCACAAGCGAAACGAGCCTTCAGTAAGAAATATAATTTGTTTACATCAAAAATTAATTTAAATGTCAGGAAAAGATTTTTGAAAGTATATGTTTAAAAATCAGACGGGTGGATAAAGTGACAAATGAAGAGGTGTTGCGGCAAATAGATGAAGAAAGAAGAATTTGGAAAAATATAGTTAAAAGAAGAGACAGACTTATAGGCCACATACTAAGGCATCCTGGAATAGTCGCTTTAATATTGGAAGGACAGGTAGAAGGGAAAAATTGTATAGGCAGGCCACGTTTGGAATATGTAAAACAAATTGTTATGGATGTAGGATGTAGAGGGTATACTGAAATGAAACGACTAGCACTAGATAGGGAATCTTGGATAGCTGCATCAAACCAGTCAAATCACTAAAGACAAAAAAAAAAGAAGTGGAATCCGAAAAAGTATAGCCTGTCCACCGTTTTAGAAACATTTTGTATAATCTCGGTCCCAATTTAGAAGCAATTCTTTTCATTACTTTAAAAGTTGTACTTAATTTTTTTAATATTTTTAAAGACAAATCTCTTTTAAGTAAATTTACTTTTGTTAGCTATCAATTGTTCATAAATAAATTTTCCTGACAGATTATTGATAGCCCTAAAATAAAAAAAAAATATTTTTATTCGAAATTTGGGAATTTAACCGCTTAAATTTTATTTTGGTAAATGGAGATTTTTTTTTCTTGGATACCTTTTACTTTTTCGAGTTTTAGTCTAAAAATTTCCGTTTAACGGATTTTGTTTCAAGTTTTTATTCTGACTTCTGAAAACAAAGATAATTCAGTTTTTAATGTTTATTCTCTTTATCAATCTATTTTTTCCATTGTTAAAAGGTATCATCAAACAAAACGTTTGATTATTTTCTTAATTTGAATTTTTATTGTTATTTTTTAGGTTTAAACATTCGGAATCAAAAAAAAAGAAAAGACTATCGTATTTTTTTTTTATTTTTTTACTATTTGGATTACAATTTTATTTGTGTTATACACTCTGTCTTCCTTCACGCATGAATTTAAATTGAATAGCATTTTTAAATAAATAAAAAATGCTGCTTGTCTTTGAAAGAAAATCAAAGGTATTAAAATTTTGAATGTAATATTTAGAAAAAAAAATCTTTTGTTCCTCTGGTTTAAAAAATAAAATACCGGATATTTTTCTTTCAAATAACTTTTATTTTTATTCTAAAACGTTCTGTTTTTTTTTTTAATGAAAAGTAAAGCTTTTATAAAACAATTTAGGTGATGCATTTTTTTTTTCATTTTATAATACAAATAATGAAACATTTAAGCCCAATATGGTACTTCTATTGGATGTAACTACCGGTCGTTGTACAAGTAGGCCCGCAAGTTAAAATATAAGCGTTAAAAAATTACATGGCGATGAGAAATCTGTGTTGGTTTCCACAAACGATAAATTCATTTGCATGTTTTAATAATTATTAGAATATTCTTTAAAGGAAATACCTCTGGGGTATTTAAAAAAGAGAAATATATATTTTTTATAAAGATACGAATTTAAAGTAATTAATTTAACAGTGAAAAAAGATTCCTGTAAATAATTAGTGTTATATTATATATATATATATATATATATATATATATATATATATATAACAGTTAAGAAATCTTTGCATAATTCTCTGGTCAAAATTTGGGAATCCGAAAAACTTCCAGAACATTGGACGACAGCTATTATACATCCTTTACACAAAAAAGGCGACAAGACAAATTCAGACAATTATCGTGGAATTTCGTTATTGGATTGTACGTATAAAATTTACGATAGAATTAAGGACCGACTAGAAAGCTAGCTAGGCGATTACTAAGGTGGTTTACGGCCTTGGCGCAGTTGTCCAGAACAAATTATTACTTTGATATTACTTATAGATATTTATAATAAAAATAAAAAAACAGATAATTATTTCTTTTATCGACTTCAAAAAAGCGATGTTAAAAATTCTGAGAAATCTCAGATCGAATCCTAAATCGGTAAATATGATCGGTTTAACATTGACAAATCCAAAATCTAAAGTGAAGTTTCGTTGCGAATTTTCGGAACCTTTTTACATAAAATCCGGACTGAGACAAGGCGACGGACTTTTACCTTTATTATTTAATCGTGCTTTAGAATTTCTGATGCGCGAACGGTTTAAAATTAATTCAAAAAATATTCACATAGGATACAAAAGAGATAACTTAAATTTTAATCGCCTAGGATTTGCCGACGACTAAGCTTTATTAGCTAATAGTATCGCAGAAGTCAGAATACAAATAACAAGTATAGAACAACTTGCGAATAAAATCTGACATAAAATTTCTTACGAAAAGACTAAAACGATGGCTATAGATCCTTTTGTTATTAATTCTGTGAATATTAACGGAAACGAAGTAGAACTTGTAGAAAAATTTAAATATCTTAGGGAGATCGTTACTTGTAATCGTAACGAAAAACAAAATCGGACCGAAGGACTTAATAAATTATTTAAAGTACTACAAGTAACCAAAAATACTTACTACAAAAAATCCCTCTCGATTGACACTAAAATTAGACGTTACAAAACTGCGGTTAAACCGGTAATCACTTACGCGAGCGAGACTTTATTTAGATTGAATCAGAAAAATAGTACTTTTTGCTTAAAGTTGAACGCAGGATTCATAGAACCTGCATAAACAAAAAATATAAACACGAAAATCAGTACAGATTATCGCCTAATAAATTTCTGTACGAAAACTTGGAATCCTTAATCGATACTATGAAAAAGAAGCATGAATATGTATTCATTTACATGTATACATATCACGTTTACAAAAATAATACAATTCTTATGATTATTCGTTGTTTAATAAATGAAATCGGACCGGTAAGAGTTTTGTAACAATTTTTTTGTTTTGCTTATTATATGGAACGCTTCAACATTGTTTATTATCTATTACTGTATGTTATATATATTTAATATGCATTTCTTTAAAGAAAATTCTAAATTAATAACAGATTTTGATAATACAAATGTAGTGTCTTACCTTTTTTGTTATCAATATCGTTTTGTTAAAAACAGTTTTATTTATATTACAGAGATTTTTATTTTTTGAGCGAAAGTAATGATATCTACGAGATTCTTACCGTACGGTTTATAATTTCATTGTAATTTTTTTGGATTATATTTTCGTCTACGTTCATAAATTCTATTAGTTCTGCAACTTCTTCCTATCTATGAACTCGTGAAATGAAAATATTAATACCGAACTGAAAATTGAATCTATACAAATTATGTATACGGCTTACCCTGACAGAACGTCTAGTTCATGATATTATATGACATTAAATTTAGTAAAAGATGTTCCAGATTTTTTTATTTGTGGTTCATATAGCAGCGAGTTGAAGTGTGATAAACATTAATGTTGGGGGGGGGGGGAAATTGTAAGAAAGTTACAATTAAAATTTTGTAACAATTAGTTCAGTAGTTTTCGTGCTTATCAGAAATAAACGAAAAAGATGTGGCCTCTTTATATAATAGTGACATAATTACATCTTTATATGTATCAGTCGTGTAACAGCCGATTTTAGATGAGCTACAAATTACCTGTGAAATTGGTATATTCGTAATGTAAGATATAATATCAGATATTCTGTATCATGTCCAAGCGAATTGAAATTTTTGATATATTCGGTTGTACAAATGGTAGGGATTTAACTTGTATTATAAACATTATTACGCTAAGAGAAAGCACTAAAATCTGTGAAGTAATGATTAATGCCTGTGAAGACTAAGGTGAATCCCTGTACGTATAAATTATAAGATAGATTGAGACGGATGGTTGAAAGAAAAAATAATTTATTTCTTTATTTTAAAAAAAACAACGCATTATATAAATTTATTTATGTTACTTTGTACCGGATATTATCTAATTTTTGTATCATAAAGAAAATCTGTTAAACGGAGATTACAAATACATAATAAGAAGGAGATGAACGTTTAGATAAAAATTGTAATAATAATAATACATTAAAATATCTAATATCCGACAAAGAGTCGAATCGATCTTTATATCCAGCTAAAATAATGTAATAAACAGAGAATAGAAAACAACAAAGAGATTAAAAATGAATATATAATAAAAATTACGAAGCGAATGACATTTTCATGTTACAAAAGTGACATTTATTAAAAAAAACTCATAAAAAATTTATTTTTTTCAAGTTATATTTCATTTATCGAAAGTATTTTTGTGTTACTTCTATTTACATCAGATCATAAATCTACCAAATTTTTACTTTCACAGATATTAGAAAAAATATATACATTTTAGTTCAGACAGAAAAAAAAACACTTAAAAATTGGTAAGAAATTAAATTATAAAAATAAAATATTTTTTATTAAATTATAAAATAAACCGGTAGATCTTGGCCAAGGAAAGGGACTGGGGACTGTTATTCAGGACGTGAAAATAAACCAAAAAAAAAGTGACAACACAGTCGTAGGAATTTCACTTGTTTATTTAATTCAATGATTTTAACTAAAGTACGCGCATACCGATTTAAATCGCGCGGTTGTGGCGGTACTAGCGGCGTCGTTCGACACTAAATAAACTAATGTAATTTCACAACTTAAATAGAACAAATTTCGCTCGTAAGGTCGGTAGACTGGTATAGTCGCGAGGCTTAACGCAATAGGTACCGATTCGATCGAGCAATCGAGTACGAGACTCAGCCAGACCGAGTTACTTTTTTACCCTTTAAATATAATTAATTTATTTTATTCTATGACTCATCTGTGAGGTCGTAATAGCAGTATTTTAGAGAATTTTTTGGTGTAGGGTGGGATTTTGCAAAAATTCTTATTTGCAAATATTGTTATTTTTTAATTATTAAGAAATGTGCCTAAAAAAAAAGATCTTAATTAGACGAAATTTCGAGATACTGATAGTGACGTTGGTCTACAGCCTCACGTTTTATAATCTGACCACGTTTGGTGAAAATCGGTCGAGTAGTTCTAGAGATAAGGTGAAGAGGCCGACACCGAACACACTTCTACATTCGAACAAATACAATAATCTCTATATAACTAGGTAGGAGATCTCATGTATTGGAATTGGTAAAATTTGAAGAATAAAGTAGCGCCACTAAATAGATGGTACAACTAAATAAAATGAAACTGCGCATGCGCAAAGGTAACTGTAAGAGTAGGGATAAACTTGATTAAAATATACATCCATACTATCACTATTATAGTCGCGCAAGCGTACAATAGTTTTATTTAGTTCCCAGCATCTCATCCTGCGGCGCTGGTGCTTCAATATTGAACACTTAATTGTATTTTAGCCAAAAGGATCCCTTATCCAGATATATTATCCAGAGATCAGTGATTTGAAATAAAAGTCTGTGAACAGCAAAGCAAGGGAAGTTATGCAACCCTTTGAGGCCTTTTTACTTTGCCAGGAAAACAGCTAGAATAGGTATATTAAAGGGGAAAGTACGGTGATCATATCATAAATTGGGTACCGGGTTTTTTTTATGCAAATCGTTACGTTTTTGGATTTAACTAGTCTATTTAGAAAAAGAGCACATGTGTGTATGTGTTTATACTGTTTTTGGCCTTATATCTCAGGATTGACGTAACTGATTTTCTTCAAATTTGGCTCAGATATTTCTATATATGGGGTAATGATTGTATTACGGGATTGGGAATATTGCAAAAAAAAAAAGATTTAGATTTTCTTTAGAGAAAAATTTATTTTACAATTTGATATTTACAAGGTACAATCCAACATTTTTTTCAAAAAATCAACCCCCATCTCTTTAAATTGAAACATATGTGTTTTGTTCTTCTGCTCTATTTCCCTTTAGTTGAAATATTCAATTTTTTTTAAAGTTTATTCTTCATATACAGGTTGATAGGTCAATACTTTGACAACTCATTCTAGAGGTTAAAAATAATAAAAAGGTTCATATAAACATAGGTCCGAAAACGCTTCGGTAGCGAGTTATACAGGGTGAAAAATTTCACCCGAGTTTCAGTTCCTCCGGGTAAATTAAGGCTTTCTGAAATTTGAGAAGGTCAATTAAGGGGCAAATTCAATTGTTTCTTCTGGTTTTTGAGCTGGGAAATTGAAAAAAATAAGTCCCACACCTGTATCTCTCTTAGTTTTTAAGATATCCCATGTCAAATGCTAAAAATAGGGTAAAAAAACACATTTTTTTACGTTTGACGTACAATAAAGTTGTTAAATTGGCAATAAATCTTGCATTTTTTAAACATAAATTGTAGAGAATTTAATTATAAGAAGATTGATGTAAATAATGTCAACAGAAAACAAATAAAATTTTGTAAAAATAAATGTGTTGTTTTAAATAAATTATAAAAACTGCGCCACGCTTTTATTTAACTAAATATTTTCATTACTTTTAATTTTAAAATTTAATAATTATTTATTGGTTATTTATTAGATATTTATATAATGTATTTTTTACTTTTCAGTGCATTCTTATATTTGTTAATATATTATATTTTTTTGTTTAAAATTCTAAATTTGATTTAATTCTTATTTTTTTTACTTTTTAGAGGGTTTTTCTAATTTGTTTCCTTTTTTTATTAATGTTAATATTAATATTAGTTAAATAAAAGCTTTTTTAAAAAATAATTTTTTATATGTAATCAAATATATTTTTGTAATTCTTTTTGTATTTTTTTTAAGACTAAAAAAAAAGTAAAAATATTTATTTTTACACATCGAAGTTACATACGTGTACCAAATTTCAATCATTTTCATACGATAGTTCATGAGAAGTAATTAAGTAGAAGAATTTTGTTATTTGGTAAGTAGAATTACTAAAGATGGACGAAGCAGGAGCGATATAAAATGCCGAATAGCACAAGCTAGACGAGCCTTCAGTAAGAAATATAATTTGTTTACATCAAAACTTAATTTAAATGTCAGGAAAAGATTTTTGAAAGTGTATGTTTGGAGCGTCGCTTTATATGGAAATGAAACTTGGACGATCGGAGTATCTGAGAAGAAAAGATTAGAAGCTTTTGAAATGCGGTGATATAGGAGAATGTTAAAAATCAGACGGGTGGATAAAGCGACAAATGAAGAGGTGTTGCGGCAAATAGATGAAGAAAGAAGAATTTGGAAAAATATAGTTAAAAGAAGAGACAGACTTATAGGCCACATACTAAGGCATCCTGGAATAGTCGCTTTAATATTGGAAGGACAGGTAGAAGGGAAAAATTGTGTAGGCAGGCCACGTTTGGAATATGTAAAACAAATTGTTAGGGATGCAGGATGTAGAGGGTATACTGAACACTAGATAGGGAATCTTGGAGAGCTGCATCAAACCAGTCAAATGACTGAAGACAAAAAAAAAATATATATATATTTAATTCATAAAATAATAAATTTTTTACTATTTTAAAATGTGTAGCTTGTTAATGGATATAGGATACCGAGGAAATCCATTCTGTTGTATACATTATTTAATAAAAATAAATAATTAGTTTTTATCTGTACATCTTTTTTTGGGAAATGAAAATACTTTTATTTTTAAAAGGTCACATGCTTTTAGTAGGCTCATGCTTTTATGTATCAAGCGTATATATATATGTTATTTTCTTTTCTATGCGTTATTTTCTTTTCATTTTACGTTTCACCTTTTTTCTTTAGAAAAATATCTTTTTCAATTTATTTTGTTGTCCTTTTTTACCGCTACTCTTCCGTCTAAATTTTCCTCTCTTTCACTTTGGTTTTTTAAAAAATAAATTCAATTTTTTACAATACTTGTCTCCTTTTTTTCGAGTAAAGTACATTTGAAATAAAGTACATTATAGATTTATTATCTATTCTTCGTTATATAAATTATTTGTATGATATTACTAAAACATTTTATTTTTCTCATTCATCTGAATACCCTTTTTCAATTATTATTTATTAATTTGCTAAAGGGGAAAAAATAATTAATTCTTATAAATAAAAAAAAAAAAAAAAAAAAAAACATTTCCTGTTAGTAAATGATAATAATAAAATAGAAATAAATAAATAGAATAGATAATAATAAAATAGAATAAAAGCAGACAGAAACAAGAAGAAATCTATATTTTCAAAATATCAACAAAAAGAAAACTAAATGAAAAAAGTTTAATTGCAATTTTAAATTATTGTTGTAAGTAAAAAGTTGGTATTTAATAAACTTTTTAAAATGACTGAATTAAAAAAAAAAAAAAAATATTTATACTGACATTTAATACCGAATATTTCATTCAATCAGTCAATTATAGAAATTTTAAATTTTTTATTTTATTTATTTTTTAACCGTATAAACTAAAATGTTATATATAAATCATTTAATTTATTAAATATCTTTTTTTCTTCATTTTCCTAATGCGTACGTTACAATCTGTTCAACTTTCTTTTTTTTTTTTGTCTTCACTCATTTCACTGGTTTGATGCAGCTCTCCAAGATTCCCTATCTAGTGTTCAGTACATCCTACATCCTACATCCCTAACAATTTGTTTTACATATTCCAAACGTGGCCTGCCTACACAATTTTTCCCTTCTACCTGTCCTTCCAATATTAAAGCGACTATTCCAGGATGCCTTAGTATGTGGCCTATAAGTCTGTCTCTTCTTTTAACTATATTTTTCCAAATTCTTCTTTCTTCATCTATTTGCCGCAATACCTCTTCATCATTTGTCACTTTATCCACCCCTCTGATTTTTAACATTCTCCTATACCACCGCATTTCAAAAGCTTCTAATCTTTTCTTCTCAGATACTCCGATCGTCCAAGTTTCACTCCATATAAAGCGACGCTCCAAACATATACTTTCAAAAATCTTTTCCTGACGTTTAAATTAATTTTTGATGTAAACAAATTATATTTCTTACTGAAGGCTCGTTTCGCTTGTGCTATTCGGCATTTTATATCGCTCCTGCTTCGTCCATCTTTAGTAATTCTACTTCCCAAATAACAAAATTGTTCTACCTCCATAATCGTTTCTCCTCCTATTTTCACATTCGGTGGTCCATCTTCGTTATGTCTACTACATTTCATTACTTTCGTTTTGTTCTTGTTTATTTCCACGCGGTAGTTCTTGCGTAGGAGTTCATTCGTGCCGTTCATTGTTTCTTCTAAATCCTTTTTACTGTCGGCTAGAATTACTATATCGTCAGCAAATCGTAGCATCTTTATCTTTTCACCTTGTACTGTTACTCCGAATCTAAATCGTTCTTTAACATCATTAACTGCTAGTTCCATGTAAAGATTAAAAAGTAACGGGGATAGGGAACATACTTGTCGGACTTCCTTTCTTATTACGGCTTTTTTCTTATGTTCTTCAATTATTACTGTTGCTGTTTGGTTCCTCTACATGTTAGCAATTGTTCTTCTATCTCTGTATTTGAACCCTAATTTTTTTTAAATGCTGAACATTTTATTCCAGTCTACGTTATCAAATGCCTTTTCTAGGTCTATAAACGCCAAGTATGTCGGTTTGTTTTTCTTTAATCTTCCTTCTACTATTAATCTGAGGCCTAAAATTGCTTCCCTTGTTCCTATACTTTTCCTGAAACCAAATCGGTCTTCTCGTAACACTTCTTCCACTCTCCTCTCAATTCTTCTGTATAGAATTCTAGTTAAGATTTTTGATGCGTGACTAGTTAAACTAATTGTTCTGTATTCTTCACATTTATCTGCCCCTGCTTTCTTTGGTATCATTACTATAACACTTGTTTTGAAGTCTGACGGAAATTCCCCTTTTTCATAAATATTACACACCGGTTTGTTTAATCTATCAATCGCTTCTTCACCTGCACTTCGCAGTAATTCTACAGGTATTCCGTCTATTCCAGGAGCCTTTCTGCCATTTAAATCTTTTAATGCTCTCTTAAATTCAGATCTCAGTATTGTTTCTCCCATTTCATCCTCCTCAACTTCTGTACAACTAGAGAACAATAAGCAACTCCTATAGCCCAATGACATTAGGATGATATATATGACATGTAAATGAATTGTAGTGCTATACAAACTCAGGCCGACTACTCCTGAGACGTGTAGTTAATTGAACCCCGACCAGAAACGTACATCGGTATCTACGATCTAGTATTCAAATCCGTATAAAAGGAAGTAATTTTTATTAGTATTTGAACCTTCGACTTAGAAAATTTGCTGGTAAACAATTGATTATGACGACCAATTGAACTACTAGACCATCAGCCCGATGGACTGTGACGTATACTTAAAAATGTTTTTCAGAACACCAATATTGTGTTTTGTGAGGAACTCCCGTTCCTCACCGCAATGCGGTTCGAACTCTTATCGAAAAATCGAAGCGGAAGATCATCTACACTAAACCAACAGAAGATGCCTAATATTTCGAATATTATTTCCGAAAATTCTTAGAACTTGATGCGTAAGGTAGCGTACAGCAATATAGCAAAAAAAAACTGAAACTTTTTCCGTTCAAAGTAATGTGTATTCAACAACTGAAACCGGATCAAACCGGATCACGTCAAAAGACTAAATTATTGTCAACGGTTTCAACGTTATATTGACTAAAATTTCGTATGTATCCTTAATTTCACGTTTTTTTTTTTTTTTACACATGAATCATGATTTCATCCTGGAGTATATATTAATTAAAATACACGACTGTGGTCGACAACTAACCTCCATGAATTATAAAAACAATCTTTATACGATGCGAAAATTGGAGTCTGGATAGGTGCGAGTCAGACACGCATTGTGGGTCCAATCTTATATGAAATCATAATTGATACCGACCATTATTGTACTGTTTGAACAATTATCATTTATCTGTTGACCTAGGTGTTTTTTTTTTTTTTGATGAGAAGTTGCTGTTTAGCAACCGCATTAGGAAAGTAGCGGCGGACGCCGTCGAAGATTGTTCGGAAGGATTACTAGTTGTCGGGCCGTCATTTGTACACGGTGTCTTCGAAACTATGGCCTCTTATTCTGCGTCCGTTTGGGCGCATAGATTGGACAGAAATCGAGCATTTATTCGGATTTTAAGGAGTTCCCAGCGCAGAGCATTAATAGTATGCACTGGTGTTTTTAAAACAACCTCCTACGAGGCTACCGTCGTATTGGGAATCGATTTAGTGGTGAAGGTTCATGTGGAAGTTGCAAAGAGACAGGGAGGGCGAGGTATTTGGGATGCGGTTTCGAGCCGGGCTTGTACCGGAGCGGAACGGTGATCACAATGCACCGGTACTAAATTTCGTTCAGTTGCCCACCTCCCGCCTGAGGAGGAGGCTTTACAGCCTCGCGATGGATGCATGGCAGCGAGAATGGCTCACCACGACTAAGGGAAGGTCCTCGTATAGATTTATACAGCTTGGGAGGATGGTATGCCTCTACTTCGTTTTTAAGGGCAACGGGTGCCCAGGTGCTCTCCAACCACGCGTACTTGAACCGATATTTGTTTCGGCTCCGCCTGGAAAATAATGAGCCGTGCGTCTGCGGGGAGGTCCAGTCGAACGAACATATGATGTTCGACTGCCCAGCTCTTGGGCAACTTGGGGGGGGGGGGGGCAGAACTCAGGCCACCCTGGAACTTAGAGGTCAAGAGGAAAATTGGTCATTCATAAGCGGCGAGTCAATGTTGCCTGAGCCGCATTGTCGGACCGTGTGAGAGTTCCTTGTTGCCGTTGCTTTGTTCAACCGGCATCAATAGTTTATTTAAGGGAACGACTCCTATCACTGCTATGGGAAGCAACCCGAGAGTTATGGCTGGCCAACAGCCAATTAAAGCGCTCCAAGCGCTTTAATATTGGTGGACAGGTACTTGCTGGCATTCAGCGACCTAGGCGCGGCAGCGAATTGCTGTCTTGACGATATAAATGTAATTTATCGAATGTCATATATATTTTAGTAGTTGACGGGATGCGCCTACCCATTTTAGAATATATTGCGAGTGAGCGGTGCGACACGAAGCAATTGGTGTGTGGCACCATGCTTAGTTCGCTCACGCAATTAGGTTAACTCTAGGAGGTAGTTAGGACACCGGTCGCTAAACTGATTCCAGGCTCAGTAGCCGTTTGTGGCATAGATATTCGGTCTTAGGCTTTAGGGCGACCGATTGGGGTTGTGGCGGGAGAAATGCCATGCAAATCAAATCTGTTAACAGAAATGGATATCTATTACGGTTAGTTCTAGTAAGATGGCGTCACAGCGCACTCGGCTAACAGGCTTTTTTACGAAACGTCTTAGTTTACCGTTCATTTCGACGGGTTTAAGGCCTGCAAGATCGTCCTATCTGATTTCCCCAGATTACTTTCTACGAACGGGGCAGAGTATCTCAACAGATCACGCACAATTGACGAACTAAAAACCGCAATAATGGTATACGTACGAGATATTTTAGTACATCAGTCGATTAAAGTGTTTGAAAACAAATTGAAACGTGTGCAATGTTGGAAAAAGTCATTTTCAACACCTTTTATAAACTATTACGGTTATTGTAGTATCCTTTTCTACAAAATAATGAAATAAAAATACAAAGTAATAATTTTAAAAAATGTTTAATTACGTATAACTAGAGCAAAGCCTTTCTGAATTAAATGTAGAAGCTTAGTTCCCATCGATGTTCTTTCAAATTTTTTTTTTTGTTTAACTTTCGGGACCGTCGTTAGGTATTGCTGCAGAGGATGGGTTGAATGATTTTTAGCGTGTGTGAAAATGTTATGCTTTACCGGGATTCGAATCTGGGACCTCCGGATGAAAGGTCGAGAACCTTACCACTCGCGCTACGTAGGCTGGCGGTGTACTTTGAAATTAACTTCTGTTTGCTTAACTTCTAAATCGGATTAAAATCAAAGTAAAAAATAAAAAATAAAAACAACTGATAGATTAAATTAAGATTATTATTTATTAAATTAATACCCGCTTCTGATCGAACAGTGGCTGAAATGCTTTTTATCGGTTTAAAACACCCGAATCTTAATTAAAATTTGGTTCATAATTAACATTTTATAATACAACCGTAGTCAAACTGTTTTTTTTTAATCAAATAATATTATATGTGGATGAATTGTTAAAAAACCCTGTATTTTCTGCATCCCATTCAACATGTACATAAATAATTTTCATTATTTTCTGAATTGTAATTTAATTTTTGGTTATTTTATATATTTAATATCTTCATATATTTACCTGAAAATTATTTCACGGTTTTGCATTTAAATAATTAAACGTAATTTTTTTTTAATGAGATGTGCGGGGATCGACTGCTCTATGATCTTTTAGTCCGAATGGAAATTTGTAGCGTATAAAAACTGCCGTGCGTGACCGGGATTCGAACCCAGGACCTCCGGGTGAAAGGCTGTGACGTTATCGCTCGCGCCGACAATATGTATTTAAATCGGCCATAATTTTTATTTTACGTTTAATTACGTATTAAGTGATGCTTGTTCTTATTAAGGTTTAAAAAATTGTTTTCCTTAATCTATGCGGGACAATTTCTTTATTTATCCGTAAAGTAGCGTATCTATCTATTCCCGACGTAATCCATATAGTATTATATCACGTAAAAAAAAAAAAAATTAATTATTTTATTCGGATTTCTGGAACGTTTTTACTGATAAGGAGGTAAAATCAAATTCTATTGTCTTAAATAAATGAGTATTCGTACGATATATCGATATCTGTAAAACATTCTCTACTGTCGTACATTACGGGAGCGTTAAATGTTTATCATCCCTTTTCTGTTTATATATTCATTCTTGTGTTCATGAAATGGTTTTGGTATGGGAATATGTAAATAGTCTACAACCCCCTCGTTATCCTTGGAAACGAGTATATGAACAATCAAGGGACTCTTATAACTTCTTGGAAATCCAACCTTTAGCTTTTGTTTTTATCTTTGAAATAACCTGTAAAAGTTTCTCATAAACGGTTGGCTGATGAATGCTCAGATTTTTACCGATAATAATCAGATTTTTAAAGAAATTTTGTAATTTTGGTCATTTATTAGTGCTCTATTTTTTGTTTCGTAATTATTCTTCAACCACACACACACACACACACACACACACACACACACACACACACAGAGAGAGAGAGAGAGAGAGAGAGAGAGAGAGAGAGAGACACACAGACACAGACACACACACACACACACACACACACACACACAGAGAGAGAGAGAGAGCGAGAGAGAGAGAGAGAGAGAGAGGAGAGAGAGAGAGAGTGTGAGAGAGAGAGAGAGAGAGAGAGAGGAGAGAGAGAGAGAGTGTGAGCTAGAATGGGGAGACGCTTCGATTTTAAAAAATAGTTGTTTCAGAATTATTCTTCAAAAAGGGAGAGTGTAATTTAACTTCAGTTTTATCCTTTTATATACATAGAAATAAACTTACAGCTCTTAGTCATTGATTGACTTTATGGCGAACGCGTTCGATTTTTCATAGATTAAAAAATTTGAACTATATGTAACTTAACTCTATGAAATCAAGTATTAACTGAGATAGTCTAGAGTAACCTTATAAAACTTAGTCTATAAATTCATTGTAAGAATTTTTTTTTAAGAAAATCGAATTTAAATTCCATGCTTCGAATAGTGACTGTACTCTCTCGTTGACCGAAAGGCTTAATTTTTTTTACTCTTAACTTTATACATCATATACTGGAAGCGAGCTACAACTAAATTTTTAACCATATTTTTAACTGCTTAAATACAGGGTGTCCCATATAAAACGCAACCCAACCTTATATTGGTAGGTATTGAAATAATAAAAAGGCGTGTGTAAATGTAAATGTAATTTTTATTATTACCATCCATTACCTTACATTTAGAGTAAATGGAAGTGCCCGCCATCTTCTTGAATACAAGCTTCAATTCTTTTTACAGCGTTTCTTGCAACTTTTTTCAAAGTTTGTGGCTGGATATTTAATACAGCTTGTTCAATATCGACTTTCAATCGTTCAAGTGTTCGTGGTTTTTACTGTAGGCTTTTTCTTAGAGGTAACCCAGTAGAAAAAAATCCGCCGCAGTCAAATCTGTAGATCTTGATATGGGCACAAGCCTCGACCGATATCACGATTACCAAAGAATTCCTCGACGAAATCAGAAGTTGAACCCGTGTAGTGCGATGTCGCACCGTCATGTTGTAGCCGGCAGTGTCTGTCTTCCTCTTCCCAAGAGTGCGATGAACCGAAATAAAATATCCCGATATCGTTCTGCTTTAACGGTGCACTCGAAAAAAATTATTTTCTTCCGCGATATCGCGCACCACACGCCCGACTTCTGCGGGTGTAATTGTTTTTCGTGATAAACGTGGGGATTTTCAGCGCTCCAAATTCTATTGTTTTGGCTATTTACGTAGCCATCCTAATGAAACCGTGCTTCATCTGTGAAAAATAACGAATCCGTAACATTAATTCCCTCGCGCAGAAATCGACGGAACCGTCGACAATATTGTACCCGTTTTTCTTTGTCGGGCTCAAGAAGTCGATGAACCGTTTGAATGCGATAAGATCGTAATTGTAATCGTTTGGTCGCCCGATGAACAGTCGATTTAGACAATTTAATTTCAACAGACAAACGTCTGATAGATTTATTTGGCGAGGTGAGTAATCGGTCTTTGATTTCAGCGACTGTATCTGTATTCAACACCGACGCAGATCTTTTGTGTTCCTTGTTATTAACAGAACCGGTCTGTCTAAATTTTGTGACTAACCTTAATACTGATGTTTTGTTAGGAGCCGGTTTATCTGGGTACCTATGGCGAAACAAATCTTGCACTGCAACCAATGATTTCGTACTGATGTACGACTCGACAATGAAAACACGTCCGTCTAGCGAAAACGCCATCTTGTCTCTAGCAATACGCTGAGCGTTATGATTGCATTGTTGTTACTATCGGTAGTGTTTTACTGCGTCGCCGCGATGTTCAGATGTTGGACGAGTCCATTTCAGTAACGAGTATGGGAGTAATCTTGAGTTTTGAAATTTCATGGATGAGTGATTGATGGGTTGCGTTTTATATGGGACACTCTGTATATAAAAATAAAATCCTGCGTTTCGTAATTCATTGCCTCATTACGCTGCTCTGGTATTTGCGCTTGACAGTCTAGTACTTAAGAGAAAAATTAAGTGGAATTTTATAGCCGATCTCCGTGTTATAGCGTATCAGCCTTTTGTCCGTAGGCCCCGGCTTCGAATCCTGGTCAGTCATTTTTCATACGGTACAAATTTCAATTCTTATGGGGAATAATGACCAAAACGGGTGATGCCCCTCATCTCAAAAATATATATATATATAAATCTATTTATATATATAAAAATCAATGTTTGTTTGTCTGTTCCAACTTAACTCGTCGAGATCTACCGGACATATTTGTTTAAAATTTTGCACACCTACACTTTGAAACCGTGCGGTGAACATAGGCTAATTTTTTTGGATCTCCGACATAACGAAATTTTACAATGAAATTTAAAACGCTTTATTTCTTCCTTAAAGCTTATTTAATTTTCAAAATGACTTTGATTTTCAAGAAAAATTTAATTTTTAGTTAACATTTTTTTTTTTAATTTTTTTTTTTTGTAATTTTTAGAAATCTCCATCAAAAGTATCCGTGTAACACTGAAAAATTTAGAATTCGTAGTCTCTGATCCATCAATTTTTCAAATTAAGTGAATGGTATATATTTTCGTATTCCTCATACTTCAAAACGTAAAGAAAATTAATTTTCACCCCCCACTTCCATCATGCGAATAAAATTAATACAGTAAATTTCTTGGAAAAATTGGAAAAAAAGGGTCTTTTGTTCCTACCGGTTTTTTAAGGTTTGAAGATCAAACATCATTAGAATGTATTTGGCTAGACTACGAGAACAAATTATTTATCTCATATTTGACCCGTATTTGGATATCATCTTATAAAATTCATAAAAATCGGCGGTCCAGTCCACCGATGTGATATCCGGGAAGATATCAAACAAAGCGATAACTGATGAAATAAAGGAATCAAATTAAGATTTACACTCCGACCGTGAATGAAATTACCGAAGATATTAATGAGATAGAATCATCTAATTAATACAAATATCTGGGTGTCTTTGAGTCTAAAGATTATATAAAAAGGGGTTTCCCCCGCAGCCTTTGTGGTGGTTTGAATGTGACCTAACACTATCAAAACATATCTTAGTTACTTAAGGAGCAATTGTTAAATAATGTAAAAAAAAAACCTACCAACACTTCCAATAAAATTATATATGTATATATATTTCATGTATTATAATTGTGCTATTTTTTTAATTTTTTTTTTATATATATTAAGTGTTGTTGAATGCAGTAAAATTAAAATTTATTTGTGAACCTAGTGAGTATGTGTAATTAAAATTAAAAAAAAAAAAAAAAAAAAACATTGAAGACATATTTTCCTCTACGTACAACAATCTAGAATTATATTTGTGTTTTTTGTTTTATTCATCATAAATATTCTTTGTTAATAAATGTGTTTTACGGATTTATGGTACGTTAAGTGATGTCACTAATTATTTACCTCATTGAAAATCAACATATGCTTATAAATAATTATAAATTTGTAATAATAATAAAATTGTTTACAAATTATAAATATATTCTAAAATTGTGTTCAACATCACTTTTATCATCATCATTGACATCAGATGACAGGATTATTCAGCTCAATTAAAACCCTTGTACATGGTAAGATAATTATTTTTTATATTAAATTAGTTTTTGATTTTTGAAATAAAATTTAGTTTTAATGTAGTTCTGTATTGTAAAATCTTTAGATTAAAATATTTTAATATATAATAGTAGAATTTAGCTTATACTTTCCATTTCGATATCAAATTTCCGATTTCTACTATCTGTGAAAATCACGCAATCACATATATAATACAAAATTGAATATATTTGAAAATTTAACGTTACAACAATAAAAATACATTAATTTTATATCGGAATGTTCCAAAAATTTTATGTGGATAGGGAATTTTTTTACAGCTCATTCTAGAGGCTAAAAATAAGAAAAATGTTTATATAAACATAGGTCCGAAAACGCTTCTTTAGCGAGTTACACAGGGTGAAAAATTTCGCCCGAGTTTCAGTTCCTCCGGGTAAATTAAGGCTTTCTGAAATTCTGGGAAGGTCAATTAAGGGGCAAATTTAATTGTTTCTTATGGTTTTTGAGCTGGGAAATTGAAAAATTAGGTCCCAGACCTGTATCTCTCTTAGTTTCTAAGATATCCCAAGTAAAACGCCAAAAATAGGTTCAAAAAACTCATTTTTTTACGTTTGACGTACAATAACTTTGTTAAATTGGCAATAAATGATACGTCTTTTTAAACGTAAATTGTAGAGAATTTAATTATAAGAAGATTGATGTAAATAATGTCAACAGAAAAGAAATAAAATTTTAAACATATCGACTCTTATTAACAACAAAACCGACGAAAACTTAGAAGAAAATGTTACAAAAAAAAGAAAACAGATGTGTCTAGTAGGTACAATAATTTTAAACCTACGGAAAACAAGGTGGCAATACTGATTTTTTTCATTACAATTTTTAATAATCTTTGTGAAAATGGTACATTTCCCATTGCTCATATTTCATCTGAAAGACAAGCAAATCATGCTGATGAAGGTGAAAACATTTTGCAATTGGTTCAACGTATTCGGGCATCGAGCACACCATTAATTGCGACACGGCTTGATATTTCACATAGAGTATGGAGGACATTAAATAATAATGGATTTCATCCTTTTCATAATCAAAAAGTGCAACATCTCCAGCCTGGTGACTACGCCAGCCGGCTGCGGTTTTGTCAATGGGTTAATAGGAATCAACATTTAATTCCGTTTATACTATTTTCGGATGAAGCTACTTTCACTCGTAACGGAATAAACAACAAACGGAATGCGCATCGGTGGTCTGAAGAAAACCCACGTGCTGCAGTGGGAAAAAATTTCCAGCGACGATTTTCTGTGAATGTTTGGTGCGGTATTAATTGGTATGACCAATTAATTGGTCCTTTCATACAACATCGTGTCACAGGGAGAAATTATCTGGAATTTTTACGTAATGAATTTATTATATTGCTGGAAAATATCCCCTTAGCAAAACGAATTGAAATGTATTACCAACTTGATGGAGCTCCTACACATTGCACTAATGAAGTAAGGCAATGACTTGATGAAAAGTTTGCTGGTAAATGGATTGGACGTGGAGGGCCGGTTAATTGGCCACCGAGATCCCCAGACCTCGCTCCGTTGGATTATTGTTTGTGGAGATGATTGAAAAACGAGGTTTGCAAGCAAAAAGTAGACACACGTACATGTACCGATTGCTCGCATTCTCAACGCTGCAGCTATAGTCAAGGAACGCAAAGATACTGTTAGACTGGCAACACATAATCTAGTACAACGTGTTGAAAAGTGCATTGAACACAACGGTGGCATTTTTGAAAGTTATTAAACCACATGAAATACTACTTGTAAGCAACATTTTATCATTATCATAAAAAAACAGTAAGTATTCTTTCTTCCTCCTGTTATTTTCTACTGTACATTACGAAAAAGTTTTTCAATTTGTTAAAAATTAAACTGTTTTGTTATTAATATAAGACGACATGTTTAAAATTTTATTTGCTTTATGTTGACATTATTTACATCAATCTTCTTATAATTAAATTCTCTACAATTTATGTTTAAAAAATGTATGATTTATTGCCTATTTACAACGTTATTGTACGTCAAACGTAAAAAAATGTGTTTCTCGACCCTATTTTTGGCGTTTTACATGGGATATGTTATAAATTAAGAGAGATACAGTCATGGGACCTATTTTTTTCGATTTCCCAACTCAAAATTCATAAGAAACAATTGAATTTGCAGCTTAATTGACCTTCCCAGAATATCAAAAACCTTAATTTACCCGGAGGAACTGAAACTCGGGGGAAATCTTTCACCCTGTATAACTCGCTAACGAAGCGTTTTCGGACCTGTGTTTATGTGAACTTTTTTTCTTATTTTTAGCCTCTAGAATAAGTTGTCAAAGTATTGCCTTATCCTCCTGAATCACCCCTGTATTTATATAAATTTCTGCAGATTCGTTTGAAAAGTTACGTCTCGCATACAGACGATGAGTAGTATGAAAACCCGAAGTTCAATAGTCATGTTGACCTTTGACCCTTTGAGTCCAAGTTGAGGCAGAACCTCAGGGTATATTTTCTAAGATTACCCCCGGTTTGTAGTTAAATTTACACGCTGAAAGAGTGGATTTACTGAAAAATATATAACAAAACACCGGTTTGAGATGCGCTCAAAATTACAACAAAGAAATTGACTATTGAATCTGTGTTTTTTCACGGGTTTATTCGAATACAATAAAGAAAGGTTGCTTTCAATGATGAATGTGTGTTCACGTTAAATTTCCATGTTGAAACATTTGATTTAGTGAAAAATTCGTCGTAAAACATATGCTTCAGATACTCCATTAGGTTCTACCTAATGTTTTGTATTATATAGACTGCTGATGACATTATGGGGAATCCGACTCAATATAATATACTATTGTATAAAAGTTATGTAGATGACATTATAATAATGAAAATGTTCAGAATGAATCAAATATAATATTAAATGAATTTAATAAAATTGATAAATACATTAGATTTACATGGAAAAAGAAAATAATTGTTTAAACTTTGTGGCTATAAAAATACATAATACTAAAATAGATAATAAAATAAAATTAGAAATATATGGTAAAGACACATTAAATAATACAATAATTAATTACCATTCGTTTCTTCCTTTCTACCAAAGTATGGCTTTTTTTAATTCATTATTATATAGAGCCATAAAATACCTCAATCTTGATAAAACTTCCTTAAATAAAGGAATAGAAATAATTAAAACCATTGCTGTTGCTAACGGTTATAATGTCGGGACTATAAATAAATTATATAATAAAATAAATTACAATACAAAATTATTACCTGATAAAAAGAATAAAATATATATAAAAAAATGAATATACACATTTTAGACATAAAATTGAAAAAAAAAATATATTAAAAAATGCCTTAACACCTGCATACGTTACTAAAAACAAATTAATTAAATATGTTAATAATCATTTTAATAAAAATCACATGATAATGATTGCAAATTTGATAAACAGGGAGTATACAGCCTTGTTTGGGATTATTGCGACTTTATATATGTAGGTATGACTAATCGAAAATTTTCCACATGTGATAAGGAGCATATAAATAGCATTAAAAATAATAAACCAGAAAATACTGTCTACCAAAAATACAGTAGAATACGGTTCATACATACGAGAGTAAGTCAATTATTATCCGCAATGTAGTTATAAATTTTATTGCAATAGAAATAGGAAAATTATATGTACATAATTTTTCAACATAGTCCCCTTGCATTTCAACGCACTTGGTCCATCGTTGCACAAGCTTCCTGATGCCCTCATAAAAGAAGATTTTCGGTTGAGCTGCGAGCCAGGAATGCACCGCTTCTTTCACAGTTTCGTCCGAGGTAAATCGACGGCCCACCTTAACGCCTCTTTGAGTGGACCCAAACAAGTGGTAGTCAGAAGGGGCAAGATCAGGACTATACGGAGGACGAGCCAATACTTCAAAGTCGAGTTTCTGGAGCGTTTCAGCAGTGCGGGCAGTAGTATGTGAACGGGCATTGTCGTGCAACAATACCTTTCGACAGCAGTCTTCTGCGTTTGATTCGAATTGCAGGCTTCAGCTTGGCAGCATCTCACTGTAACGCGCACTGTTTATTGTCGTGCCCCTTTCCTCATAATATTCTAGTACTGGGCCTTGTGAATCCGAAAAAACCGTAAGAATCAGTTTTCCTGCGGACGGTTGGGTCTTGAACTTTTTTTTGCAGGGCGAATTTGGATGTTTCCAATTCCGTACTCTGCCGTTTACTCTCCGGTTCGTAACGGTGGATCCGTGTTTCGTTACCGGTGATGATTCCGTCTAAAAAGATGACTCGTTCGTTGCCGTAGCGATCCAAATGTTTTTGGCAGATGTCCAAGCGCCTTTGTTTATGGGACTGTGCGAGTTGTTTTTGGGACCCGTCTTGCACAGACTTTATGAAACCAAATCTGTTGTGGATGATTTCGTAGGCAGAACCGTGACTAATTTGAAGTGCCACTTCATCAATAGTTACTCGTCTGTCTAAGAAAAACGTGTCACGTGCACGCTCAATGTTTTCCTCGTTTGTGGCGGTAAACGGTCGTCCGGCTCCTTCGTCGTGCGTAACACTTGTGCGATCGTTTTTGAATTTTTCAATCCATTCGTAGACACTCCGTTTCGGCAACACACTGTAAGGAAAGTCTTCGATGAATTTCGGTCCCTGATAGACTTTCCGACCACAAAAAACGGATCGCTGAACGTTGTCCTTTTTTGGTGTAAACAGAAAGCGGAGCAGCCATGGTTAACGGCGGGACAGCGATTATGGAACTAACCTAGCAGCATCAAACCTGCACAGATATAACAACAATTAAACCACGCATGCGTCATCTACCCAACACGACAGTACTACCAACATAAACAAAATATAACTAAATTGCGGATAATAATTGACTTACTCTCGTACAATTATAATAATTTTATGAAAATCTTAGATATTTATAATATTTCTAATTTTAAAAAATATTATATATATTGTAATAATAAAAATTTAATTAATGAAAAAAAATTTTTAAAAACGATATGTTATTTAAAAATATAAATATAAAGAATTAATAATCTAATGTAATAATTATATCTTTGTTAAAACGGTTCCGTTTGATGAAAAAAGCCGTGGTCGAGATTCAGGGTTTGAGTTCGGTTAAAGAATTATTTTTCCTTTGAAAATATTTTTGACGTAATAGTAAAAATAAACTTAAACTTGTCATATTTGATGCTGTTTGTTTACTA
The DNA here is from genome assembly GCF_047948215.1 of Lycorma delicatula. Taxonomy (NCBI): domain Eukaryota; kingdom Metazoa; phylum Arthropoda; class Insecta; order Hemiptera; family Fulgoridae; genus Lycorma; species Lycorma delicatula. Next base: position 21,656,126 of record NC_134466.1, read on the forward strand.
TTTTGTAAAAAAAAAAGAAGTATTCATATAACTTATATTTTACATCGTAGTAGTAGGTAATGTATAATTTTCATCAATCTGTGGATGTATATTACAGTTTCATTCGTGTTGTCGAATATGTAACAAATATTTATTATCATTCATCGTTTAATATGTGCTATTTTATTGTATTTAAACTGTATGCAACAACGTAGGCTAAACATACGTATCATCGCAGGGTATCTTACGATCAGCGCCGAGGCGGCATCGGTTATAGCTGGAGTACCGCCCGTTGACTTACAAGCGAAAATGAGAGCTTCAATAGTGAATGGAGGGGACAGAAAGGAGGCAATTGACGGCCTCTACACGGCTTGGCGTGACAGATGGCGAGATTCGGACAAAGGAAGGAGGACCTATGGGCTCATACGAGACGTCAGGAGCCGGGTGGAGCGAAAGCATAGTAACACAGGCTACGAATTCACCCAGTTCCTGTCCGGACATGGATGTTTTTGGAACTATTTGTACACGACGGGCAGATGCCTTACAAGTCGCTGTCACGATTGCGGCGGACTGGATACAGCACAGCATGTGGATTTTTTTGCCCTAGATGGCGCAACAAACTGTGAAGTGGTTTTTCAAACATTTTCCGTGGATTATGCGAAGCCCAATAACGGTAATTTTGTTTATTCATAAATCCTGACGGATGAAAATGCGCCGCCTCGTCCCTTAAAAGAATAACGGCATCCTGGTGGACATTTTCGAGGATGACCTCGCAAGTTAGCTTTTTTTGAGACGCCCGATCATTTGCAGTAAGTTGCTGCACTAACATCGTCTTATACGGATGGAATTTCAGGTCGGCATAAAGAATTCGTCGTACACTTCGATCAGAAACGGCTAGCGCTGCAACATGTCTCGCTGCTGACGTCGTGGAGACAGCGTAACAGCTAACCTTACAGCGTTAATGTTTTCAGGCGTTCTCACAGTCCGTTTTCGTCCTGTCGGTTTCATTTTTAAAGCAGACGATGTGTTCCTAAAATTCTTCACCCGCAACAATATCGTATTCCTACTAGGAACAGACGCGTGCCGATTTAAATTGAAATGTTTGCGAAATAAACGCTGAATTACAATAACAGAGTCATTATTTTTAAAATAGGCTTCAAACACAAACGCTCGTTGTTCACCCGACCACGACATACTGGCTACTGAAATAGCATGAATAGACCTTCTTCTTCTTTTTCCTGTTTAGCCTCCGGTAACTACCGTTTAGATAATACTTCAGAGGATGAATGAGGATAAAATGTATGAGTGTAAATGAAGTGTAGTCTTGTACATTCTCAGTTCGTCCGATCCTGAGATGTGTGGTTAATTGAAAACCCGACCACCAAAGAACACCGGTATCCACGATCTAGCATTCAAATCCGTGTAAAAAAAACTGGCTTTACTAGGACTTGAACGCTGGAACTCTCGGCTTCCAAATCAGCTGATTTGGGAAGACGCGTTCACCACTAGACCAACCCGGTGGGTTGGCATGAATAGACCTGTCGATGTACAACACTCCCGCCTTTTCATTGACAGTGGTGCCAACTTAATAATTACTACAAAATCGTCAGATTTATATGCCGGACCCTATTTGAATGTATATATATATATATTTAATGATATTTACACAATTAGATTCGAATGAAATTAATCAGTCCAACAATTTTTGTATTCGTATATTGGGTTATTGATGTTCCATATTTAGATAATGAATTAAATGTAGATATATAACATTATCACATAATTGCATAGCGATTGAAAAAAAGTAAAATAAGATCTAGTAGAAATAAAAAAAAAGTTTGATTTTTTCCGCATTAATTTTATTAAAAAAGTATTGTTAAACAGGCTCTTTTTTGCTTACTTGGTCCGAGTACTTAGAACCGACATGAAAACTCATCTAATATAAATAAGTTGAACAATTGTAATTATCATTTGGTATAGCTGTTAACATTCATTACACGTAAAAGATAACATGCCGCTTATGTAATACAATTTTCACTCTACGTATCGTGTAGCTAGTGTAGCGGAACGGATTAAGGCGACAAGTAACCGCATCTCGTATTCAGCTGGAAAGTCATCTAGGTTTTTTTCATTCTTTGTTGTATGTGAAATGCAGATAAATAATAATTTCTTATAAACATATTTATATGTTTATTATTTTGAAATTATTTTTATTACGATACCATGCTTTAAATTGTTTCTCACCATTTTGACATAATTTTTTAGCGTTAAAAAACCTGCTGTATTGTTAATTAGCTTAAAATCTGTGAAAATACTATATGAATACATCGATTAATATGGTACTGCGCATGCGTAGAAAAACTAATTTACATTATGTAGAGATTAAACATCAATGCTATTGTAATATCTATCTAAACCAGTATATAAAAAAACCAACTAATTATGAATAACTGACAGCTGCTATAGGGAATTCCCCGACGTCATAGACAGTCTAAGGTATGTTAATACTATCAAATACATTTATAACAAACTATGAATTGTAATGTAGAAACTGTTTGATCGATAAATTTATTGTATTTTTCGACTTTATTGTAGTCTCGCAAGTCCGAAGGGACATATACAATAAAATAATCATTGAAAAATTATGTTAAAAAAAGTAATGAAAGTAATGATGACCGATTGATGTAGAACATCATCATATTATTACTTAAATGTATAACATCAAGGAGTAGATTTATTGAAAAATTCGTAGTGTAAAGTGGGTTTGAGGGGAATGACATATGCGAATTTTTCTCGCGCTAGTATCTCGAGAACGGTGGCCGCTGCACTGCATGGGACTAGTAGGACCTACTGTTCCGGGTTTTATTTTAATTTATATAGACCTTTCAAAATCGCGTTAAAAATGGTCTAGGACCCACCGTTTTTGAGATACGCCCTTTTTTTTATTTAATGAAAGATGTGTTTGAGAAATCCCGTTTCTTATGTATAATATAAATAAAATAACAAAAGCTGTCAATTATTAGCTATCACAACTATAAAAAATTTGAAATACACAGTACCTGCTTTTGCTGAAAGTAATGATGATTGATGGAGAACATAATTATAAATTTACAGCGTTAACTGAGTAGTTATTAGATTATAAAAACCAACAATGATTTTGAAGTTTGAACCGTAAATAATGATCAGTTATATAACATACTTTTTTTTTTTGTCTTCAGTCATTTGACTGGTTTGATGCAGCTCTCCAACATTCCCTATCTAGTGCTAGTCGTTTCATTTCAGTATACCCTCTACATCCTACATCCCCAACAATTTGTTTTACATACTCCAAACGTGGCCTGCCTACACAATTTTTCCCTTGTACCTGTCCTTCCAATATTAAAGCGACTATTCCAGGATGCCTTAGTATGTGGCCTATAAGTCTGTCTCTTCTTTTAACTGTATTTTTCCAAATGCTTCTTTCTTCATCTATTTGCCGCAATACCTCTTCATTTGTCACTTTATCCACCCATCTGATTTTTAACATTCTCCTTTAGCACCGCATTTCAAAAGCTTCTAATCTTTTCTTCTCAGATACTCCGATTGTCCAAGTTTCACTTCCATATAAAGCGACACTCCAAACATACACTTTCAAAAATCTTTTCCTGACATTTAAATTAATTTTTGATGTAAACAAATTATATTTCTTACTGAAGGCTCGTTTAGCTTGTGCTATTCGGCATTTTATATCGCTCCTGCTTCGTCCATCTTTAGTAATTTTACTTCCCAAATAACAAAATTCTTCTACCTCCATAATCTTTTCTCCTCCTATTTTCACATTCGGTGGTCCATCATTTTTATTTCTACTACATTTCATTACTTTTGTTTTGTTCTTGTTTATTTTCATGCGATAGTTCTTGCGTAGGACTTCATCTATGCCGTTCATTGTTTCTTCTAAATCCTTTTTACTCTCGGCTAGAATTACTGTATCATCAGCAAATCGTAGCATCTTTATCTTTTCACCTTGTACTGTTACTCCGAATCTAAATTGTTCTTTAACATCATTAACTGCTAGTTCCATGTAAAGATTAAAAAGTAACGGAGATAGGGAACATCCTTGTCGGACTCCCTTTCTTATTAGGGCTTCTTTCTTATGTTCTTCAATTGTTATTGTTGCTGTTTGGTTCCTGTACATGTTAGCAATTGTTCTTCTATCTCTGTATTTGAACCCTAATTTTTTTAAAATGCTGAACATTTTATTCTAGTCTACGTTATCGAAAGCCTTTTCTAGGTCTATAAACGCCAAGTATGTCGGTTTGTTTTTCTTTAATCTTCCTTCTACTATTAATCTGAGGCCTAAAATTGCTTCCCTTGTCCCTATACTTTTCCTGAAACCAAATTGGTCTTCTCCTAACACTTCTTCCACTCTCCTCTCAATTCTTCTGTATAAAATTCTAGTTAAGATTTTTGATGCGTGACTAGTTAAACTAATTGTTCTGTATTCTTCACATTTATCTGCCCCTGCTTTCTTTGGTATCATAACTATAACACTTTTTTTGAAGTCTGATGGAAATTCCCCATTTTCATAAATATTACACACCAGTTTGTATAATCTATCAATCGCTTCCTCACCTGCACTGCGCAGTAATTCTACAGGTATTCCGTCTATTCCAGGAGCCTTTCTGCCATTTAAATCTTTTAATGCTCTCTTAAATTCAGATCTCAGTATTGTTTCTCCCATTTCATCCTCCTCAACTTCCTCTTCTTCCTTTATAACACCATTTTCTAATTCATTTCCTCCGTATAACTCTTCAATATATTCCACCCATCTATCGACTTTACCTTTCGATATAACATACATATCGCTGAAAGTAATGATGATCTACGTCATCATCATAAATTAATCATGGTGTTTGCAGTTAAAACATATGTTTTACTATGAATTTTTCAGTAAATCAACTGTTTCAATATCTAAATTTAAGGTGATCACATATTCATCATTAAAAGTAGTCGTTCTTTATTGTATTTGAATAAAACTGTAAAAACAGACCCTGAGATTCAATATCCAATTTCTTTGCTGGATTTTTTGGACGCATCTCAAACCCGTGTTTTGCTATATATTTTGCAGTAAATCCTCTCTTTCAGCGTATAAATTTAACTATAAACAGGGGGGGGGTAATGTTGGTAAACATACGCTGAGGTTCTACCTCAACTTGGACTCAGGGGGTCAAAGGTTAACATGACGATTAAACCTCAGGTTTTTATACTACGATGTGATTATATTTGTCAATTATGATCCTTCAAATGTGTTAGTGAAAATTTCAAAGGAATTCGTTTAGTTGGTGTTTACTTGTTGCGATCGAGTAAAGCAAAACAACTTTTGGCATTTTCTGAAAAACGGATAAAATTGAAATTATAGCTGTTATATTATACATCCCTCGCGTTATTGCAACAGACTCATCCATCGTTCGTTTATAGCGGCGGAAAATGTACGAAGTGAATACATGTAGTTATGTCGCGTACATCTGCGCTAAACAATTACTTTCTTGTAAATGGTTAAACCGTGATTCCACTTCAAAGTAGAGACTTCCCTTTCTTTTTTTTTTTTTTACAGTAAAATGTAGGCTGCTGATTTTAAATGTTGTCGTACGTTCATTCAATGCGATGAACGCTTGGGACATCCAAAAACCGTTACAACCGATGAAATAATCATTAAATCTACAATTTCGGTTTATTTGATATCCGATCGAAGGTACGCGTCTTTGTTGACGACAAAAACATTTCGATATAAAGTTTCCACTGTGCTTAAAGGACAGCCAAATCACCCGGCCCTTGACTTAGTTCTTGGAAATCCTTATTTTTGAAGGTATGAGGATCATTCCCGTTATACTGCGCCTATGGGTATTCGTGCCCGACGCTTACTGCACCTTATAGATGTTGATGTTGACGCGCCTTATATTTTTTTCAATTTATCCGTGTTCATATCCTCCGTGGAGAATTAACCTTATAAATTTTACGTTTGACTAGCAATATACAATAAAGAATCAATACCACTTATTTTCTTTCGGCAAATGTTTCACCATATTCTCTCCAAGACAAACCCAGACGCAGTAGTATGTATATACGAATGAATTGAAACAAAACGATACAGTTGGATTCGCGTTTATTATTAATGGTCGAACCTAAATGTTTGGTCTACCTGGTATTATGAGTGTCTTTATTGGTGAAATATACGCTATAAATTAGGCTTTGAGTATTATTAACTAAGTTCCGTCACATCCTTATTTGTAGCGACTCGTGTATTATCCAAGCCTTAGAAAAGTTTTGTTCCGGATATCCTACCGTCACCGAAATCTACAATGCAATCACCTAGTTGAATAATCGCAACACACGATTGAGTTTCTGCTGAATCTCTAGTCACGTGGTGATTCCGGGTAATGAACGTGCAGATTCTGCTGGTAAAGACGCATGTAGTAAACCATTCTTCACTTCCCGTGTTACTCTCTCTTTCTCTTTTACCTGTTTAGCCTCCGGTAACTACTGTTTAGATAATACTTCAGAGAATGATATGTATGAGTGTAAATGAAGTGTAGTCTTGTACATTCTCAGTTCGACTATTCCTGAGATGTGTGGTTAATTGAAACCCAACCACCAAAGAACACCGGTATCCACGATCTAGTATTCAAATCCGTGTAAAAATAACTGGCTTTACTACGACTTGAACGCTGGAACTCTCGGCTTCGAAATCAGCTGATTTGGGAAGACACGTTCACCACTGGAGCAACCCGGTGGGTTACTTTCCGTGTTACTGCATCTGATTTTATTAACTGTGTGAAACTCACTCTTCGCGCAAAAAGTGGTAAGATGACTGGACGACTACAGTAGATAAACACCGGCACATTAAAGGTTCTGTGTTGCCATGTAACTCCTCTTACAAGAAAATTCGTCGTGAGGAAACGGTCCTCTGCCGAATGCGGATAGGACATATGAGGGATACTAACGGGTATCTTATGTTAGCAGTAAACGCACCAGTATGCATACGATGCAACTATCGTTTGACTGTGCGCCACATTCTTGTGGAATGCGTACGTTATGCTGCTTTGCGTCGTAAATTTAAATGGCCCGTGAATTTTCGTCAAATCCTGGGAAATAATAATGAAATTTCAGACCGGATGTTTTTTTTTCTTTGGAGTGTTAATACTTTACGTACTTTTATTAATGTTTTTAGATTTGTTTACAGTAGTTGTATATTTTTGTATCTAATATATTAGTTAAATTTTTATTTTGTCTTTGTTTTTAATATTTTAATTTTTAAATTTCTACTTAAGTTTTTATTTTGTTTTATTTTGTTGAAAAAAAAAACTTATGTATTACAGAATTTTTTGGGTATAAGAAAGGTTTCCGGTCGATGGCCACCGCGTTTGTCAACAATCGATAAAAAACGTAATCGATTGCACAGCTTTCTGGAACGTTTAGACTTATTTGAACGCGATTCCGTACGGTTTTTTTCGACATTTTGTAACAGTATAATATGAGGTTTGGATTTACTATGATGGGTCAGAGAAAACAGAAATCCAAACAGTGGGTTAGAGCACGTGAAGGTGCGCCAAAAAAAGCGAAAACGGTTAAATCTGCAGAAAACGTCACGGCTACATTTCTGAGATTCAGATGGTATAGTGCTTACAGATTACCTGTAAAAAAGGCAAGATTGCCATCGTGGAGTATTACACGCCAGTGAACAAAAAGTAATCTAAACAGTATTTGGAAGCAAATGAAATTTAGAAAACGAAAACTTTTGCATCTACATGAAAAGTCACGGCTTTTTTGGGATTTAAGTTATGTGGTTCTCTTACTTTCTCGAAAAAGGCAGGGCCGTCACCGAGAAGTATTATTACTCATTTTAGAACACGTTTCGGGTTCTAGGAATTGAATCGAATTTTGAATTTACGGTCGGCTTGTTGTAGATCTCTGATCTATATTTGATATTTATCAATGTGTACGGTATAGGATACAGTTTTTTTAGCCAACAGTCGTGTTGAGATAATGATAAAACTTTTCTTGAATAAATAAATCCTTTATTTAGTTGTTGTGTTTAGGTTTTAGTTTATTTTCCTCGATTTCTTTGGTCTTGCCGTCCATCGACGTTAAGATTTTGATCAGTTATTTCGTAATAGTTCTTATCGTTTAAGACAGAGGAGAGCTCTGTTGTGTCCAGACGGTCACGCATTTTAACTTTAAGACATTTGCATTTAGCAACTCCAGGCCAGTCGTAATCGGTTCTATCTTGCGCCGTCAATCGGATGGAACGGAACCGAATTTAATTTGGCCGTCCGGGAACGTGTGTTAAATTCCGGATCAAGTTCTTCGTGGAAAAATAATTATTGTTCTTAGCTGAAAGTTCTTTTATGCGTCTCTAGAATGGATATACTGTTTACGTGTTAGATTAATTTGGAATTCCATCGGTTTTTACGTAATTTTTTTTTTTGAGAATTTATTTTTAAAATAGATAAAACATTTCTACCGTAAAGATAAGTAAACACGATGAATTTAAAATTATATGCCGTTTAATTGATTGATTGATTTTTTTATTTTATTAGTTTTGAAAAGACCTAGAAAAGGCATTCGATAACGTAGACTGGAATAAAATGTTCAGCATTTTAAAAAAATTAGGGTTCAAATACAGAGATAGAAGAACAATTGCTAACATGTACAGGAACCAAACAGCAACAGTAACAATTGAAGAACATAAGAAAGAAGCCGTAATAAGAAAGGGAGTCCGACAAGGATGTTCCCTATCTCCGTTACTTTTTAATCTTTATATGGAACTAGCAGTTAATGATGTTAAAGAACAATTTAGATTCGGAGTAACAGTACAAGGTGAAAAAATAAAGATGCTACGATTTGCTGATGATATAGTAATTCTAGCCGAGAGTAAAAAGGATTTAGAAGAAACAATGAACGGCATAGATGAAATCCTACGCAAGAACTATCGCGTGAAAATAAACAAGAACAAAACAAAAGTAACGAAATGCAGTAGAAATAACAAAGATGGACCAGTAAATGTGAAAATAGGAGGAGAAATGATTATGGAGGTAGAACAATTTTGTTATTTGGGAAGTAGAATTACTAAAGGTGGACGAAGCAGGAGCGATATAAAATGCCGAATAGCACAAGCTAAACGAGCCTTCAGTATGAAATATAATTTGTTTACATCAAAAATTAATTTAAGTGTCAGGAAAAGATTTTTGAAAGTGTATGTTTGGAGTGTCGCTTTATATGGAAGTGAAACTTGGACGATCGGAGTATCTGAGAAGAAAAGATTAGAAGCTTTTGAAATGCGGTGCTATAGGAGAATGTTAAAAATCAGACGGGTGGATAAAGTGACAAATGAACAGGTATTGCGGCAAATAGATGAAGAAAGAAGCATTTGGAAAAATATAGTTAAAAGAAGAGACAGACTTATAGGCCACATACTAAGGCATCCTGGAATAGTCGCTTTAATATTGGAAGGACAGGTAGAAGGGAAAAATTGTGTAGGCAGGCCACGTTTGGAATATGTAAAACAAATTGTTAGGGATGTAGGATGTAGAGGGTATACTGAAATGAAACGACTAGCACTAGATAGGGAATCTTGGAGAGCTGCATCAAACCAGTCAAATGACTGAAGACAAAAAAAAAGTTTTGAAAAAAATGGCACTTGTAAAACTTTTTGTTTATTTTTTGTAGAATTATAGTCAACGGCTTAAATTTTTATCACGAACAGTTTTATAAATAGCGACAAAGTATTTCAGAAGGGATAAAATTTCAGGTATGATACACTAAAAAAACAATTTGATTATTCAATGTGCCGTACTGTGTGTGCGTAATACTACGAATTCTAGTGAATCGCATGTTATTGATTGGTTGGTTGCTTGTAGAGCGCTGAGCCAGGAGTGGACTAATGTACAACGAGCGTAGTGGTGACATCATCACATCTGTTTGAACCTGAAACCATTCCGCTTTTTCCTCCCTTTCACTCAATCACCCTCTTAACTCTCTCAATTTTTCTTTCTCTTCTTCCCCCGCTTATTCTTTATTCTTTTAACCCTCCATAAATCTCTCTTGTTTTTCCACTTATTTATTTTTTTTTCTTTTAAAAAAATTACTCGCTTTCTACTGTTCATTTATAAGTCTTCATTTCTATAAATCCATTTTCATTCCATTATAGGTCGTCTCAAGTTAACTTGAAGGCAGATAGGGTCGCGATCTGTACGCGTCAATCGACAGAACAATTAGTAAAGTTTAATGTAACATTAAACAAAAGATATATTTTAAAATACAGCAAATGTCTATAAATACTATTCGAAAACATTGTTATAAAAACCGCGCCACGCTTTTATTTAACTAAATATTTTCATTACTTTTAATTTTAAAATTTAATAATTATTACATTATTTATTAGATATTTACATAATTTATTTTTTAATTTTTAGAGGGTTTTTTAATTTGTTTCCTTTTTTTATTACTGTTAATATTAATAATAGTTAAATAAAAGCTTTTTTAAAAAATAATTTGTTATATGTAATCAAATATATTTTTGTAATTTTTTTTTACTGTTAGGTTAGGTCATGTTTAGAACTGTAAAAGTAGTCGGTTGACTTCATCGCCTCTTACCGACGATGTTCTAACGAACTCCGTGATTAATACCGTAAAATAGTTTAATTTTTTTTAAAGTTTTCATTAAAAAATATTTTTCATGATAAAAAATTTGTAGTTTGGTAATACTGATGAGATTTGTTTTCCCCTTCCCGGAGACGGTTCCGTTAAAAATTATTTAAAATCATAGATAACCTTCACAACCGACAGACTGAAATAAATTTTATAATGAAATTGTTTGAATAAAAAAAAATGTTATTAGTTGCCCGTCATGTGAAATATTCTGTAACTGGTTGTTTTTCTTCTAATATCAGCCAGTGTTACGTATGGACAGGGTTGGTTTTTTTTCATTAGGCATACATAAAGATATTTAGAATATATTTCAAAAGTCTGTTAGGATTAAAATCCGTCACAGTTAACTTATTACTGTGTCGGCCAATGTAAACTGTATGTTTTATAAAGGTTATTTGAAGTTAATTCTAAATTGTGTTCACGAGATGGTTGGCAAATATTAACTTTGGGTTCCTATGTCAAATATTTGTCGACCATCTCGTTGACACAAAGTATTATAAATTCACTATAATTCCCAATAATTTCGATGTTATATACACAGTGATTCTGGCGGAAAGGGAAATAATTTGGGGATTAATTCTAGAGCTTGTAATAAAGAAAAAGTTCATATAAACATATATCCGCAAAAGTTTTGTTATCGAGTTACGAAAAATTTCGCCCGGATTTAAGTTACCCCGGTGAAATAAAGACGTTACATAAGGGGTAAAATTGATTCCTATGGGAGAACTGTATCTCCCATAGTTATTACGATATCCATCGTAAAACAGAAAAATTCCGTGACAAAAGACACAATGTTAAGGTTTTAAGTACAATAACTTTATTAAATCACTAATAAATATTTAAATTTTATTATCGAAACTTTTAGAGAATTTAATTCTGAGAAAATTGATGTAATAAAGTGTACGAAATAGATGTAAAATTTTTAATAAAGTCTATTAACTCCCTAGACCTCCCTGTGTTCATTGAACTCATGCTTTTGAGAAAAATAATATATAAAAATTAAAGCCAGTTCAGTTATAAGAACTGTGAATGTATTTTAATTTTTTCACAGCAACAGTTTGGTCAGTACAGGAACCACTAATTGGTTTTGAGATTTCCAGACGCGGCTTCACTTAATCAGAATTACAAATATCATAATGATTGATTCAATAGCGATATTATAAAGCGGCAAAAATGTAAAAAACAGTTTTTTACCCCTTAAAATATTAAAATTAAAAAAATCCAAAAAAAACTTTTTATATATTTAACTGATAAGTACCAGGGCCCGGCATATAAATCCGACGATTTTGTAGTAATTGTTGGGTTGGCATCACTGCCAATGAGAAGGCGGGAGTGTTGTACATCGACAGGTCTATTCATGCTATTTCAGTAGCCAGTATGTCGTGGTCGGGTGATCAACGAGCGTTTGTGATCGAAGCCTTTTTAAAAATAATGACTCTGTTATTGTAACACAGCGTTTATTTCGCAGACATTTCAATTTAAATCGACACGCGTCTGTTCCTAGTAGGAATACGATATTGTTGCGGGTGAAGAATTTTAGGAACACATTGTCTGCTTTAAAAATGAAACCGACAGGACGAAAACGGACTGTGAGAACGCCTGAAAACATTAACGCTGTAAGGTTAGCTGTTACGCGGTCTCCACGACGTCAGCAGCGAGACATGTTGCTGCGCTAGCCGTTTCTGATCGAAGTGTACGACGAATTCTTCACGCCGATCTGAAATTACATCCGTATAAGATGATGTTAGTGAAGCAACTTAAAGCAAATGATTGGGTGTTTCGCGAAGCGGCTTGCGAGGTGATCCTCGAAAATGTCGACCAAGATGCCGTTATTCTTTTAAGTGACGAGGCGCATTTTCATCCGTCAGGATTTGTGAATAAACAAAAATACCGTTATTGGGCTTTGCATAATCCACGGCAAATTCTTGGACTCTTAATGCACGGCAGCAGTATGTGGACGGGCATTGTCGTGCAACAACACAACACCTTTCGACAGCAGTCCTCAGCCTTTGCTTCGAACTTTTTTTTTTGCAGGGCGAATTTGGATGTTTTCATTCCGTACTCTGCCCTTTACTCTCCGGCTCGTAATGATGGATCCGTGTTTCATCACCGGTGATGATTCTGTCTGTAAGATGTCCCGTTCATTACCGCAGCGATCCAAATGTTTTTGGCAGATGTCCAAGCGCGTTTCTTTATGGTACTGTGTGAGTTGTTTTGGGACCCATCTTGCACAGACTTTATAAAACCCATGTCTGTTGTGGATGATTTCGTTGGCAGAAACGCGACTAATTTGAAGACGAAAGTTCTTCGATAGTTACTCGTCTGTCTAAGAGAATCATGTCACGTGCACGCTCAATGTTTTCCTCACTTGGTGGTAAACGGTCGTCCGGTTCCTTCGTCGTGCGTAACCCTTGTGCGACTGTTTTTGAATTTTTCAATCCGTTCGTAGACACTCCGTTGCGGCAACACACTGTTCCCGTACTGTAACGAAAGTCTTCGATGAATTTTGGCCCCTGATACACCTTCCGACCACAAAAAACAGATCGCTGAACGTTGCTATTCTTTGGTACAAACAGAAAGAGGAGAAGCCACGGTTAACGGCAGGGCAGCGATAATGGAACTAACCTTGCAGCATCAAACATGCACAGACATAACAACAATTAAACCGGTCATGCGTCGTATACGCAACACGACAGTACTACCAACATAAACAGAAATATAACTAAATCGCGGATAATAATTGACTTACTCTCGTAGAACATATGTTATTACTTTTATCGATTTTGAAAAAGCTTACGATTCCGTAAATAGAACGTCACTTTTCCAACATTAACAGAATTAGGTTTAGGTAACAAAACAGCAAATTTAATCAAAGCAAGCGTAACTAACGTGTACTCTAAAAAAAAATTTCTGGGAAAATTGTCAATTCCTTTTCCCATCAAAACCGGCGTAAGACAAGGAAATGGACTTTCTCCACTACGTTTTAACTGTGCTTTAAAAAAGTTAGAGAAGGGAACAGAAATTTAGACAAAATTACCGGAATAAGACTGGGAACTAAAGGACTAAAGATTAACCGTTTAGTTTCCCCCGATGACATGGCGTTATTAGCTTAAAACTGGAAAGACGCTGGACAAAAAATTAAAGAATTAAAAAAACAAGCTGATAAAATGGGACTAAAGATCGCGTTTGAGGAAAAAAAGATTTGACTGATTATAAAAACTGCCCGAATTTCGTTAGCATAAATAATAAAAAAATAGAGAAAGCGGATAACTTCGGATATCTCGGAGAACGGATCGGTTGGAATTTTTTAAATAAAAAAACGGTAACAGTTAGAGCTAATAAAATATAATTAGCTTTTCACTTAACGAAAAACACATATAACAAACTGTTTCTATCATGGAACTCAAAATTTCGCACTATAAACCTATGGTAAAGCCGGAATTACTCTACGCGGTAGAATCCCTAAGACTGTGCAACATAAGTCTACTAGAATATCTAGAAAAAAAGAAAGGAAAATTATAAGAAAAATTTCAGGTCCTAAATTTAAAAAAAATAATCAGATAAAATTAATTCCAAATAACAACTTTATACTAAAATTGAAAAACTGTCAGACACGATAAGGAAAAGACGAATTGCGTTTAACTTCCATTTATTTAGAATGAATAACAGTAGATCGACTAAAAAGGGTTTTTAATTTCTTTCAAAGTTAAAAAACTAAAGAGAAATGGTTTACACAAATCCAGGAAGACCTAAAAGAATTGAAGATAACTGAAAAAAATTATAAGAGAAATTTTAAAGAAAATATTAAAAGATGAAAATCCACGAAGCGTCAAATAGCAAGAACAAAAAAAACTGGAATTTCCGAGGACTGAAGGAAAGAGATATCAGGAAGAATGAAAAGGTATTGGGCAGATAGAAAAATAGAAAAAAAAGAAACGATCACAAAGAAATAAATGATCTGTCCAGTTCCCAAGGTGAACAATTCGGTAAAAACTAATCGGATAGTCTTGCAATAATTTGCCAGTTTTTTAATCTTATTAATCATAGTCTTTCCTATCAAGTATGTTATGTATTATTGTGTAAAGATCAGAATGAAAGATTTTTTTCTGTAAAGGAAAACTGCCGTATTTATTCGAGTACCCCCCGCCCACGAATATGATCCGCACCACGATTTTCCGGACGGAAAATCTGAAAAAAAAATCGAGTATATACCGGTATTTTAAAGTGCAGCAGATATGATAAAAAAATACGTAAGTACGAAAATATTCAGAAAGTAAAACATTTAATTCGTTCATTAAAATTAGAATATTAATATTACATTAATAATTAATTACTTAAGTACTAGTTTAGTTCAGAATTAGTAGGCCAGTAAAACGAAAAGAAAAGAAAGTATCATGTTGAAAAGGATCATATCTATACGATTTTTAATATGGAATTTTATTTTTAATTAATCAATGTCAATGTCTTTATAAGAATTACCGGTTTCCACGTCGCTCTGCCAAAGGTGATCGTCTTCACTACCATCAAGTTCATTAGATATTCTGCATTTTTTTAAACTTTTCCTTACCAATTCCGTGCAAATACCTTCCCAAGCGTCTTTTATCCAAACACAAATCCGGTTAAAATCTGGGAGTTTCATTCTTCTTTTAGGCGTGAGAAAGAAATTTTCATCAGCCATCCATTTACTGTACAGTTTTATAATGCAGATTTGAGACCAATGAACAAGACTTGTCCTCTTCCGTATCTCAGACTACTGTTATCATGTAACGCCCTCGCCGGTTACTACGGCAACAATATAATCTGAATAGAAAAACCGATAAAAATTAGACCAATCAACAAGATTTGTCCTCTTCCGTATCTCAGACTACTGTTATCATTTAACGCCCTCGCCGGTTGCTACGGTAACAATATAATCTGAATAGGACATTCAATAAAAATTGGACCGATGAAAAACACTTGTCCTCTTTATTTTTTCTCTCCAATTCCATGAAAGATAGTGCGGGGACTACTTGAATAAATACGGTAGTTTAATATTATTTTTAAAATATTATTGGAAACATTTTTTGATCGCAATTCATTATAGCAAAATAAGTTGCGGCTTATTAAAGCCTTATTCTTCGTAAGTCTAAGTATTATAATAATAAGTTAAATGAGAACAGTGTTTTATTATTTGGTTTGGTTGAGGTATAATTATTTTTCGTTTGAATTAACAAATTAGAGAAATAAATATTTCTCTAATTAAAAAGTTTGTTTTTAATCGGTTTCCCTTTGATACTTTAGTCGAGAGTTGTAAGGTTCAAATGCTAGTAAAAGTAGTTTCTTTTATACGGATTTGAATACTAGATCGTGGATACCGGTTTTCTTTGGTGGATGGATTTTAATTAACTACACATCTCACATTGTACAAGACTACACACTTCATTTACATTCATACATATCATTCTCTGAAGTAATACCTTACGGCGGTTCTGGAGGCTAAACAGAAAAAGAGAGATGTTTTAATAGCTTCTTTTTTTTTTTTATTGTGATGGTCTTGACGTATTTCAGTATAGTGTTTAATTTTATACCTAAAGAAATATTTATTTAAATATACATGCATTTTAGAATTTTAAATTTTCCTTGTAGGTAGCTGGTATTAATATTTATGTTTACGTTTGTACCTACGCGTGAGAGAATAGTTAATTAATTATTAATAAATTTAATTTAAACGTCATACCCTTAAGTTTAATATGAATTATTAATGTTTGTAATTTACGCATAATAACAAATAATAATGATACTGTTATCATTTCTATTATTAATCCCATAGAACACCCACGAACGATAACCTAAAATTGTAACGTATTAAATAAATTTATAATGGCATAGAAAATAACAACACGTGTATCTCGATAGAATTCGTTACTCATCTGCTAACACTTTTCCAATCATTTTGTTATTAAACTCTCAAATAAATACACGTATGCGAGCAGGCGAATAATATCATGTTTCCATAGAGATAAAACGTTTTCGTTTATTTTTTAAAGTATGCAACTTTATGTTTACCGTTGGTTATTATTATTCGTATTCTAAAGGGTGATTCAGAAGGATAGGGCAATACTTTGACATCTCATTCTAGAGGCTAAAAATAAGAAAAAAGTTCATATAATCATAGGTCCGAAAACGCTTCGTTACCGAGGTATACAGGGTGAGAGATTTCGCCACAGTTTCAGTTACTCCGGGTAAATTAAGGCTTTCTGAAATTCTGGGAAGGTCAATTAAGGGGCAAATTCAATTGTTTCTTATGGTTTTTGAGCTCGGAAATCGAATAAAATAGGTCCGAGAACTGTAACTCTCTTAGTTTCTTGGATATCCCATGTAAAACGCCGAAAATGAGGTAAAAAAACACATTTTGTTACGTTTGACTTACAAAAACGTTGTTAATTCGGCAATAAATCATAAATTTTTTAAAGATAAATTGTAGAGAATTTAATTATAAGAAGATTGCTGCAAATAATTTCAACAGAAAACAAATAAAATTTTAAACATGTCGACTTTTATTAACAACAAAACAGATTAATTTTTTACAGATTGAAAAAACTTTTTCGTTATGTACAGTAGAAAATAACTGGAGGAAGAAATAATACTTATTATGTTATTAATGATAATGATAAAATGCTGCTTACAAGTAGTATTTCATGCGGTTTAATAAGTTTCAGAAATGCCACCGTTGTGTTCAATGCACTTTTCAACACGTTGTACTAGATTATGTGTTGCCAGTCTAACGGTATCTTTGCGTTCCTTGATTATAGCTGCAGCGTTGAGAATGAAAACAATCGGTTCACCGTGTGTATCTACTTTTTGCTTGTAAACCTCATTTTTCAACCGTCCCCACAAACAATAATCCAACGAAGCGAGGTCTGGGGATCTCGGTGGCCAATTAACCGGCCCTTCACGTCCTATCCATTTACCAGCAAACTTTTCATCAAGTCATAGCCTTACTTCATTAGTGCAATGTGTAGGAGCTCTATCAAGTTGGTAATACATTTCAATTCGTTTTGCTAAGGGGATATTTTTCAGCAACATAATAAATTCATTACGTAAAAATTGCAGATAATTTCTCCCTGTGACACGATGTTGTAGTATGAAAGGACCAATTAATCGGTCATCTATGATACCGCACCAAAAATTCACTGAAAATCGTTGCTGGATATTTTTTTCCACTGTAGCATGTGGGTTTTCTTCAGACCATCGATGCGCATTCCGTGTGTTGTTTATTCCGTTACGAGTCAAAGTAGCTTCATCCGAAAATAGTATAAACGGAATTAAATGTTGATTCCCATTAACCCGTTGACAAAACCGCAGCCGGCTATCGTAGTCACCAGGCTGGAGTTGTTGCACTTTCTGAATACGAAAAGAATGCAATCCATTTTTATTTAATGTCCACCATACTCTAATTTGTGAAATATTGAACCGTGTTGCAATTAATCGTGTGCTCGTTGCCGGACCTGCAGAATGTTTTCACCTTCATCAGCACGATTTTCTTGTCGTTCAGATGAAATATGACCGCTGGGAAGTGTACCGTTCTCACGAAGATTATTAAAAATTCTAATTAATACTTTACGATTTGGTACAACACGACCGGGATACATATGTTGATATTCCGTAACCGCTGCCGCAGCACTTTCATTGCAAAATCCATAGATGAAAATCACGTCGGCATATTCCGCATTAGTGAAGATACGCTGCATTTTTAAAAACAAAACTAAACAGAATTTCACTTTTTTTAACAGACTTGATTTTTACGCACTGTAAAATGAATACAAAATTACACTTCTTACCAGTTTTCTGAACTTTTACGATAAGAATTCGAGGTAATACTGCGAACACGATTGATCAGCGAAAGGTTATTTAACACATTACCACAATTAACTGACAACAATGAGTAGTATTTAAACAAATTGTGATGAAAAAAATCAGTGTTGCCAACTTGTTTTCCGTAGATCTAAAATTATTGTACCTAGTAGTCACATCTGTTTTCTTTTTTTGTAACATTTTCTTCTATGTTTTCTTCGGTTTTGTTGCTAATAAAAGTCGACATGTTTAACATTTTATTTCTTTTTTGTTGACATTATTTACATCAATCTTCTTATAATTAAATTCTCTACAATTTGTGTTTAAAAATGTATGATTTATTGCCAATTAAACAACGTTATTGTACGTTATTATAACGTAAAAAATGTGTGTTTTTGATCCTATTTTTTGGCGTTTTACAAGGGAATCATAGAAACTAAGAGAGATACAGTTCTAGGACGTATTTTTTTTCAATTTCCCAGCTCAAAAACCATAAAAAACCAAGGTTTACCCGGTGCAACTGAAACTCGGGCGAAATCTCTCACCCTGTATAACTCGGTAACGAAGCGTTTTTGGACCTATGTTTATATGAACCTTTTTCTTATTTTTAGCCTCTATAATGAGTTGTCAAAGTATTGCCATATCCTCTTGAATCACTCTGTATATAAAATATTTAACGGAAAAAATAGATTTTTAAATATTTTTTGTTGTTGTTGAATTTGATTAAATTCGTTTACTTGCTAAAATTAATATTTTATTTGTCGTCGGATTTTTAGGACTAAAGTGTCGTGTTGGTCACAAAATAATTCTTCATAATTTTTATAATGCAGCACAACTTGATAAATCTAATAATTCCAATAATATTTAAGATTGAAAAATTAAAACGACCACCATTTTGAAATATTTTCAACGAAGACTATCGTTTTGGTTTTTTCCTTTTAAACAGCCTTATGAGGAACATGTTAACAGCCTTAAAAGGAAGTCATTCCTTTTACGACTATTAAAATTATATATACACATTTAAAAAAAATGAAAAGTACATAAAATTTTATTTTATTAATAACTTATTGAATTCTTATTTATCGTAAAACATTTTTTTTTACAATCAGAGGTTAATAATTATTAATAAATCAAACATGAACTTTATTTATACAATTAACCTTATTACAATGGGTATACATTAAATTTAAATAATTAATTTCTAACATCATTTTGCGTATATGTTAATGATGAATTAAATAGGACGATGAAGTGCATCGAACGAGTACTGCGATAGGACTTTACTTGACCAGAGAAGAAAACCAAACAAAGAATAAAAAGATCAAGAGAGGATGATGAATATAAAAAGAAACTCTGAAAACTAGAGAACGTGTACACAAATTAAGAACAGAAGAATTATGTCAAACCAAAGAGCGATTAAATGATCGGTAACAAAAAACGAAATAATGATCAAATCCGAATTAGGGAGAATATTGTCCGACAATATCAGAGAAGTAATCAACTAAAAGATAAGAAATTTTTGCAATTTATTAAAGACCGGGTCTATTTTTCAGTCATTCTGTAGTAGTTAACTTTAATGTAGATAAAATTAATCAGAAATTCCAGAATAATTAAATAAAATTAAACTAAAAAATCCAAAAATAATACGATTCTAGTTTATAATTTTCAATTAACATTAAGTAATTAGATGTTTTATCAGCTATATTACACATACACATATGTAATAATGACTATTAAATTACGTACATACATTTATAAAAGTACATAACATTTTATTTCATAAATAAATACTTAATATTTTTCATTGTTATTATTGAATAATTATTATATATTGTAAAAATTTCTCTACAATCACGAATTAATAATTATTAATAAATCAATATATTTAAATTAAATAAAAAGGAGATGAAGTCCGATTCGAACCGATGTGTGCCTTCCCATTGTAAGATCCAAATATTTCATTAATAAAAATTTTATTCGGCTATAACTCTGGAACCGATGAAAAGAAGTACCACTTATGATATATCGTTGAAAGGTTCTCAACGAGGGCTTATTACTGCAGTTAATCAAAAAGTTCAGAATCCAACGTTTTTGGATTCTGTGCTTTTTTGGCTATTTTTGACCCAGTCGATTGGAATCAAAAAGGGACGTGCACAACTAGAAGTTACAACAGTCCTTAATATAAAATTTCAACGTCCTATGGGTAATCATCTTTGAGTTATGCGAGATACATACGTACGTACAGACATCACGCCGAAACTAGTCAAAATGGATTCAGGGATGATCAAAATGGATACTTCTGTTGAATACTGAAAATCGAAATTTTTCGCGATCACAATACTTCTTTTACTTCGTACATCTCCACCCCTTACGGGAAGACACCTCACTTTTGATGATTCCAGTCACCATAACACCACCTCCGTTCCGAGGATCCCTGAGGAGCTTACCCCAGGTCGTCTTTAGACCCTATAACTGATTACATCCCACAGTCATCAGCCAGGTCTCAGTCGGCATGCCACCGATACAAATGTCTCGGCAGATACTTACATCAGTAAAAATTATTACCTCAGCCAACGCCTTCGCTTTATTTTCTTTCAGATATTTTCACTTTTCCTTTCCTAAAATATCACCCTCTGAACACGCTAACCGAGTCTGCGGAAGCGCGAACCCCGCGCCTAGTCCAATTTTAATATCAAATCTTGTGAATGTAAGTGGCTTAACCATCCGACTAAGTAACGAGTCGATACGAAACTAAACTCGTACCGTTCAAAATGTGTTATACGTAACAACGAAATTCAGACCTCTTAATTCCATCACTCACTATATACATCATACCTGAAGACCGCCCTCGGGGCAAGACAGTGCCACACCTCACGGTTGCACGGAATACCATGCTCCCGGTAACGCAGTCACCCCCTGCGGAACAGCGGTTCCGCTACCCAACTTTAACAACTATTGCTCTAAATTATCCGCGTATCATTTACTCCATCGCATTCGAAGATCGCTCTGGGCAGCGCCACACCTCATGGCTGCATGAACAACTATATCCTCGGTAGCGCAGTCATCCCCCCCTCCAAAAGCGGTTCCGCCAATCGACTTTAACAATCAATGCGTTTGAATTAACCGAGGCTCATTGCCAAAACGTCTACAGCCGGCCGATCAAATGTCTCGGCCGAAATTCTAGCCATCCGAGATCCTATTCTGTTTAAACACCTTCAGCCGATCTACGTAATGCAAGGAAATGGAGGAAATTAACCACGATCGACCATTCCCCTAGGACCTTCCAATTAACTCGGAAATCCAGAAAGGAGTCCACTCTCTCAAGTTCTCTCACTATTCTGGTACGTTCATCCTCGTACCGGGAACTAACATGGAGGACATGGTCCACCGTGTCATCAACCCCCCAATCCGAGCATAGACCTTTTTCTTTTTCCTGTTTAACCTCCGGTAACTACCGTTTAGATAATTCTTCAGAGGATGAATGAGGATGATATGTATGAGTGTAAATGAAGTGTAGTCTTGTACACTCTCAGTTCGACGATATCTGAGATGTGTGGTTAATTGAAATCCAACCACCAAACAACACCGGTATCCACGATCTAGTATTCAAATCCGTGTAATAATAACTGGCTTTACTAGGACTTGAACGCTGGAACTCTCGACTTCCAAATCAGCTGATATGGGAAGACGCATTCTCACCACTAGACCAACCCGGTGGGTTCGAGCATAGACCTGAATCTACTAAATGAAACGTAGCTAATCTCTCCCGAAAAGTACCATTCCCGGAAAGGAATTATGTAATATACCGATTGGGGGAATCCACCTAACCGCCCGTAAATCAGACACAACTGGAAATATGCCATACGTATAACGACCAACATGGGAGTCATTCCACCTGGCCTGCCAAGATGTAAAAACCTTGGTCTTCAATTTCCCGCATACATTCCGAAGTAAGAAGACCATCTTCTATGGCAAAGAATATTTATCGGCTTAATGCCAACAACAATACAGGAAGTAAAGATGATTGCAAATTTTCTCCGTTTCCGATTACACTAAACGAGATATTCAGTAGATTTTTGATTGAAAAAAATTGAGGTTATTTTTACCATGAAGATCAGTAAGTTTTTTCTTGTGGAAGTTTGTGAAAGACTCAATCGTATTTATGAGCCGAATTTTCTATCAACTGTCGATGAATTGTGAAATCTCATATCTGCAGCAGAGCCTGCAATTCGTGGTCGCTTTAGTACGGGACGAATAGTATCGTTTAGATGTATGCCACGGATCCGTAGGAAGTTGACCGTTTGTGAAAATGTTTAGAAAAATTTCATATTCAAGTATATATAATACACCAAGGTATATATTAATATTTTTTTTTATTTTTTAAGTGACAAAGCCTTTTGAAATTGGATGGATCTTTTTTATGAAGTACACGTGTATATATATATATATATATATATGAATTTTATGTTGTATTATACATCGTTATGAGAAAATCGTTTTAGTTTATCGGATAATAAGGAACGAGAAAGAAGGATTTATAAAGTTAACAACTAGTGAGGAATATCGGTGTTTTCATTTTAATAGTTTCCTTCGTTCCGATAAGAAAGGATAAGTAACTGCTAATATTATTATGATAAAAAATATATACGCTGTAAGGCTATAAAAAATTTATTCTCTACTTTATTTTGTACATTCCCACGAGTAAATTTTTTCATAGTATTAAAAGTCTGCAAGTCGTTTGTATGATAGAGAAGAAACAGACGGATCTTTTTACAGTTTCCGTTATAAAACGTAAAATGAAAATGTAAGTATGTTCATACTGTATATAAAAGTCAACACCAATTATTCTTTACGCTTCTAAATATTTTATAATATTATATTAAGATGCAAATTTAACTAAGTGCGAGCGCACGTAAATTATAACGACGTATATCAACCGAATAAAATTTCCGTAAAACGGTTTCGATTAGCGATGAAATTTAACCTTATTTTCCTTCGTTAAATTTATAAAATAATGTATAATTAATTCTTTGCGTTTGAATTTACTTTTTTATTAAATACATTTAATAACTAACGCCTTATCTTAACCTTTATAAATCTTGAAAAATTATTACATCGAGTTTTATGTTTAAGCGATAATTACTCTCGATGATTATTTTCGTTACATTCCACTAAAATTATATAGGGTGTCCCCGACGCGGTAAGGGGATATTTAGCAGGTGAGGGCTCGTTTCATTCGCCCCTTCCGCTTAACTAGGGGGCTCTGCCTCCCGCGAGATACCTCTGTGTTCATTAAAGTCATGCTTCTGAGAATAATAATAAATATAAATTAGTTGTAATTTCTTCAGAGCAACAGTTTTATCGGTACAGGACCCGCTAATTGTTTTTAGATTTCCCGTTGCTCGCGAAATACATAATCAGAATTACAAACAAAAATTACAGTAACCATGATACCGAAACGATTGATTCATTAACGGTAGCGTAAGACGGCAAAGATTTAAACAATTTATGGTTTTTTACTCCTTAAAATGTTAAAATTAAAAAAACCGGAAATGGTTTGTAGATGTTTCTCTGAAGAGTATTTGCAAGTTCAAATCTACGGAAGATTTTCATTTAGTACAATCGGAAATAGGGAAAAATTGTAATCAAAAGGATTTTTTTTTTCATCCCGTTTGAGGTCGAATTTAAAAATTAATCTAAAGCTTTATTTATAACTAGCAGACCCAGCAATGCTTCGTATTGCTAGATTTGCTATATATATATATACAGGTGTCCCATATAAAACGCAACTCAACCTTATATTGGTAGGTATTCAAATAATAAAAAGGCATGTGTAAATGTAAATGTAATTTTTATTATTACCATCCATCACCTTACATTTACAGTAAATGTCGGAAGTGGCCGCCATCTTCTTTAATACAAGCTTCAATTCGTTTTACAGCGTTTCTTGCAAACTTTGTGGCTGGGTATTTAATACAGCTTGTTCAATATCGACTTTCAATCGTTCAAGTGTTCCTGGTTTGTCGCTGTAGGCTTTTTCTTTGAGGTAACCCGTAGAAAAAAATCCGCCGCAGTCAAATCTGGAGATCTTGGCGGCCACAAGCCTCGACCGATAACACGATTACCAAAGAATTCCTCGACGAAATCAGAAGTTGAATCCGCGTAGTGCGATGTCGTACCGTCATGTTGTAGCCGGCAGTGTCTGTCTTTCTCTTCCAAAAGTGGGATGAACCGAAATAAAATATCCTGATATCGTTCTGCATTAATGGTGTACTCGAAAAAAATAGGACCGATTATTTTCTTCCGCGATATCGCGCACTGCACGCCCGACTTCTGCGAGTGTAATTGTTTTTTGTGATAAACGTGGGGATTTTCAGCGCTCCAAATTCTACTGATTTGGCTGTTTACGTAGCCATCCGAATGAAACCGTGTTTCATCTGTGAAAAATAACGAATCCGTAACATTAATTCCCTCGCGCAGAAATCGACGGAATCGTTGACAATATTATAGCCGTTTTTCTTTGTCGGGCTCAAGAAGTCGATGAACCGTTTGAATACGATAAGGTCGTAATCGTAATCGTTTGGTCGCCCGATGAACAGTCGATTTAGACAAATTAATTTCAGCAGACAAACGTCTTATCGATTTATTAGGCGAGGCGAGTAATCGGTCTTTGATTTCAGCGACTGTATCTGTATTCAACACCGACGCAGATCTTTTGTGTTCCTTGTTATTAACAGAACCGGTCTCTCTAAATTTTGTGTCTGACCTTAATACTGATGTTTTGTCAGAGTAATCTGGACTTTTGAAATTTCATGGATGAGTGATTGATGGGTTGCGTTTTATATGGAACAATCTGTATATATAGATTAAATTAACACAATTGAAAGTTTGATAAAATATACAAAAAGTTAACACTACGAACTTCACAAAATTTAACCTTTCACTTTATATCCCTTTTTTACTTTTCCATTTCTCTTTTCCCATTTTCTATATTTCCATTTTACCCTTTTCCGCTATTTCCTTCTTTCGAATTTTACAGTTTCCTTTTTCCCATGTCTCATTTTTCCCATTTTCCCCTTTTCCAATATTCCCTATTTCCCTTTTTTCCCATTTTACCGTTTTTCCTCGCGCGTAAATCGGTCCAGTAGTATTTTAGTCTATAGAGGAGATATATATCAACATTGCATCTATATATATATATAGTAAGAGAGAGAAGAAGAAAGTCTGTTTATTTCGTGAATAACCGGCGCCCCATAGCGACACTATTTTTCGCAAAAATATTTCTTTTCACGTAACATTTTCTGAATATGAACCAGATCAGACCATAAATGCAACTTTTCCAAATATCTCGACTCCAGCGCCATCTAATGGTTCCATTTTTGTAGAGGTATCTATTTCCATTTAAGTAACATATATTCTGAATATGAGCCAAATCGAAACACAAATAACATTTTTCTTAATATGACGACCTCAGCGCTATCTAGCGGGTCCAAACTAATCCAGAAACCTTCCCTGGCATGCGTCTAACCGTTCCCCAAAGTTTCATCGCTATCGGATGAACGGTTTAGGAAGGCATATGAGACATACAGACTGACAAACATTCATTTT
Source organism: Lycorma delicatula (assembly GCF_047948215.1). NCBI lineage: Eukaryota > Metazoa > Arthropoda > Insecta > Hemiptera > Fulgoridae > Lycorma > Lycorma delicatula. The sequence continues at coordinate 21,682,232 of NC_134466.1, forward strand.
TATATATATATATAATAATAATCTTGAGATTGGTTTTTCGATATTTACATGAAAATTACGTACATCATAAATCAATTATCTTCATTTTTTACAAAGAAATTAAAAAAATCAAAAACCAAGTTTAACCCTTTAAATTTGGAATTTTAAAAAATTTAGAATTTTTTTTTTAAATGTTCGTATGAATATTACACATACCAAAGATAAAGTTAATATCTACAAAAGAAATTTAAAAAAAAGGAAATTTGATTTTTACTTCATTTTAACTCTTTAATCTGGCAATTCAGGGTAATTTTTTACGTTCTAGACCCCGGAAGAAATGTTTTCCTAGATTTTTACTTACATCGCACAAAAGGTTTATATTTTTGCCAAAATGTGTGAAAGATATTTTAGGTTTAAATTCGTTCAGAATTTCACTTGAGCGCTGGCTCATTCAGTATGAAAACGTCGAGTTCTTTTTTGATTCAATCGTGAATAAAATTGACAAGTTATCCTAGGGAAGTATAAATCTTACGTTTTTCGTTAATCACCTTTTGACTTCTAATGAAATGATTTTCCCTCTGTTTAATATTTCTGTAATCTTTAGTAATCGTTAAATATATACTCGGCCACTTCTGTTCTAATTTATACACCTTTAATATTCTTCTATATTTTAATCATAAATTGATGGTAACTCCTGAAACAGGACTCTTGTACCCAAGGAGTACGTAATTTTCCAGACTATTATAAAATCGCAAAAATTATTATTTCATCATAAATTATTGCATCACAGTATTAAATTATAAAACTATAGTTACTCTTGTGACCCTGTTGCGGATCAACAGGAGTATTTATATAATTCATAAGCTATATCTTAGAACTAGCAGTTAATGATGTTAAAGTTTAAAAAGTTTTTGTAACTTCGAAATAAATAGTAATCTGATGGTTCAAGATCAAGGCTATATGGGGAATGAGACATCACTTCCCGACCGATCTCCAATAATTTTCTTGGTAGAGCACGAGTATTTTGCGATTTGCCAATTCTGACCGTTTTTCTTTGATCCCATCCTCCGGTTTCATTAATTGTTGACAGAAAACATCTGAATCGATCGTTTAGTTCCTTGGAAGGAGCTCATAATACACTCCACTCACCGGGTTGGTCTAGTGGTGAACGCGTCTTCCCAAATCAGCTGTTTGGAAGTCGAGAGTTCCAGCGTTCAAGTCCTAGTAAAGGCAGTTATTTTTATACCAATTTGAATACTAGATTGTACATACCGGTGTTCTTTGGTGGTCGAGTTTCAATTAACCACACATCTCAGGAACGGTCGAACTGAGACTGTACAAGACTATACTTCATTTACACTCATTCATCCTCTGACGTAATACCTTAACGGTAATTCCCGGAGGCTAAATAGGAAAAAAAAGAAAAGTCTCATAATACACAATATCTTTATAATCCCACCTAATTGACAGTATGATACTTTTTTTATGAGATTAACTTTCGATGCGGTTTGCGAACCGGTTCATCATTCTTGAACCGTGATTCCTTTGAATTTTATTACAGATAATGCATTTTTTATCACCGGCGTTGATTCTTGTCAAAAAAGGGTCGAATTCATTTCATATGAAATTTATATCGCTAATATCAATTCTTTATGTTAAGTGAATCTATTTCAATTCATGTGAAATTCGAATATCGAGTTCAAGACATTTCATGTCATTTTCAATTATTGCATGCGATACATTTAAACTCTCTGCAATCCCTCGTACGATCAGATTCGATTATATCTTTGATTTGGTCTTCATAGTTTTAAGTAGGTCGACAAGAACATTTGTCATTTTTTAGTGAAAAATTTCCGGAACGGAATTTTTTAAACCGATTCTGACAAGTGTATTCTGTTTTTTTCTGAACTGCACATGCCTTTTTATGAACCTTAGCAGCTTTCTTGCCTTTACGGAAATAAAAATATGTTGAAAATGTTCGTTTTTTAATTACGTGTTAAGATCGACTATAAAATAACAATTGCAAACAAAATTACACGCAATTTTCTTTTAAAAGATATTAATATTGACAGCTATGAAATACGAAAGAAAATTATAACTTTGACAGAAGTCCTACAAAACAAACATAAAGCTATTTGTGAAAACCGAAATTTTTTTTTTGTCGAACCTATAATTTCTACATATATAAAATTCTTTAAAAAAAATTTAGGTTAGCCGTAACTTTTATAAATTATCACATTTATTAATTTAATATAACGAAAAATCCAATATCCTTGACTGGTGTTTCTCTATTGAATGAAAACGAAAATAAAATAGTTGTACAAATATAGAATTAAGATTTAATAGACGATAAGATAATGCAGCGGGGAAGTTCTTTGTAAAAATTTCTATGACAAATGATCGAGCTACGCGATGAAAATGGGCTCAGAAATTTCTCTTTTATCGATTTTAGCATAATAACCGACCATCAAAAGGATTAAAAATTACTATTTAAAATCATAAAACGCAAAATAAAATTATGTAAAAGACGGTGTAACTTGTTTTTAAAGCAACCGAATAGTTTTTATTTAATTAAGCGTGGAGTATGTATAATTTTTGCGCCGACAGCAGTTCGTTTCTCTTTACAAGGCACTTCCAGAGAGGAGTTCTTTCCTCTTGTATTCGGTTTAAGAACTCTTCATTTTGTATTTTATCGACCCACCTTATTTTCAACGTCCTTCTGTATTACTATATTTCAAACCCCCCTAAGTATTTTTTCTTTTGTTCATATTTTTTTTTATTGTAAAGCATTGATTCCATAAAAATATATTTACGTATTTCTTTTCAAATCCTTTGATTTATATTTGATACCGATGAACTTCTTATTCACCAGATTAACTAGAAAAGCTTGCGTCTTGGGATTATGAAGTGGATAATTTTTTATCGTACGAAAAATATCATGCTTAATCCGGATTTGAATCCGGGATATTTCAGATGAAAGACCAATACGATATGAAAGCTCTTATTGTTTATAAAATTTTTCAGTATCTGATGGAATATTGTCGAGTGTTTACCAGTTCAACGATTATATTAAGAGATAACACATACACAAACACACCACACACACACACACACACACACACACACACACACACACACACACAACACATACATATACACACAAACACACACACACACCACACCACACACAGATGCATACACACACATACACACCACACACACACACACACAAACACACACACACACACACACACACACACACACACATACATATATATATATATATATATGCGCACGCACACGCGCACACACACATACACACACATACACACATACACACATACACACACATACATACACACATACACACATACACACATACACACACACACACATATATATATATATATATATACGCACACATACACATAAACACACGCACACACGCACACACACACACACACACACACACACACACACACACACTAAAATTGTTATGTATAATTGTAAATGTATAATTTATTTTTTTTTAAATCTTATTGTTTATAACGAATAATGATTCTGCTGTGAACTTGTTAATAATCAATAAAGAATTTATATAAAATTAAGTATGTAACGCAGCGATAGTACAACTAGAAAATCAATAATAATCCCTACTCTATAATAGTATATAAAGAGGAAGGGGGTTTTCGTTTGTATGGAATAAACAAAAAACTATTCGAACTATTCAGTTGCAACCAAATTTTTACTCATGTTTCTTGGCATAACTTGAGAAGTTTTTTAAAATATATTCCGCCTCAAAAACTCTAGAAAAAAAAAATATGTGTATGTAATAGTGGAGATTTGCCGGTTGAAACACAAACTTTAATAAATTGAATTAATGAACTTTGAACTGCGAGTCTCTGTCTCACCGGGGTGTAAACTGAATGATTCGAATCAGTCGAATGATATTACAAAAATAATAGAATAAAATTTATGTTTAATAAATAATATTAAAAAATTTTTTTTTAAATTCTGTGTAATAATGGGCTTCCCGTGGAGGATTGCGTGTGAGGCTAGAGTAATGTGGTATGAGGGCATCTAGTGGGAGGGTGGATCGATTACCACCATCAACTGGTAACAAACGGGATGTCCCTGGGACGCTGTTTTGGGAGGTGCAATGGGGTGCTCTTAAAATATCTCTGCAAACAATCGTCCGATTTTCAAAATTGAAACGGAATATTTGTTAGTAGGTCGAAGGCTAACTTTTGCATGCATCAGGTATACTCGTGATCTAACAGATCACAGTTATTCGGAAATGTTATCAGAAAAATGAAGATTATTTATTAAAACTTGTAAATAATAAATAATACTTTAAGGTGCTCCACTTCTCATTTGGGTCGCTAAATTCTCTTGCTCCTTTCTAACAGCGAGCCTTTTCCAAGATATTTTCAATAGAGGCTTATTGAAATTGAAGACAAAATATCATGAGGGATTTATAATCAACGCCAAGCAAAAACTACTGAAGATAAATTGATGAAAATTTGTATACATGTTCTTTTTACGACGTAACTGCACACTAAGAAAGGATTATTTATAAATTTCAAATTTAAAGGGTTAAAATGGAGGAAAAATGAAATTTACTATTTATTTTTTTAATTTCCCGGTAAAAAATTAAGATATTAGCTTGATTTTTCGTGTTTCCAATCTTCATATGAATATCTAAATACCAGTATTTAGATTTTTTTGAAATTCCGAGTTTCAAAGTTAAAAATGGATTTTTTAAATTCGACCTTGAAAGGAGGTGAAGGAAGATAAACAAATTTTGAACAATGATTGTAAATTTTCTCAATTCCGATTATGCTAAACGAGATATTCATTAGATTTGTGCTTGCAAATACTCTTCAAATAAATATTTAAAAACTATTTTCAGGTTTTTTTGAATTCCGATTTTTTTAAGGGGTGCGAAGTTATACGGCGCTGTGGCACCAACCAACATAAAATAAAAAGATTGACCGCTACAGGATACGCAAGTAACTACGAAGGTTATTTTTTTTTCAAGGTCCGATCGGTCACGAAATTAAAACCACTGTGAAAATTAAAAATTTGTTATTTGTAACAAATACTTACATAGTTACGCTATTTCTCTACATAGTCGCCACTCCGATTTAGATATTTGTCGTAGCGTGGTACCAACTTTCCAATACCCTCGTCATAGAACGGAGCCGCCTGTGTTTTCAGCCGTGTTTCTACGCCGGTCTGCAGCTCGATGTCCGTGCCAAAATTTTGTCCTCCTAGCCAGCGTTTCATGCGAGCAAAGAGGTGCAAATCGGATGGAGCCAAGACCGGGCTGTATGGTGGGTGATCAAACACTTCCCGACGAAAACGCTGCAGGAGCTTCTTTGATACAGCTGCAGTGTGCGGCCGAGCATTGTCATGGAGAAAGAAAATCCCTGATGACAACATTCCTCTCAGCTTATTCTGAATCGCCCTTCGTAGACGTTGAAGAGTCACGCAGTAGGAGGCTGCAGTGATGGTTGTGGTACGTTCCATGAATTCCACCAAGAGAACTTCATTCCGGTCCCAGAACACAGTAGCCACACACTTTCTGTTGGAGAAGGTTCGCTTGAACTTCTTCGGTTTACTGGGAGAATGAGAATGCTGAAACTGTCTGGATTGTTATTTTGTTTCTTCAGTTTTGAAATGGACCCATATCTGTGATAATTTTGTTCAAAAAATCTTCTCCTTCAATGCGGTAGCGCTGGAGAAACGTTAGGGAGGCGTCCATTCTCATTGTTTTGTGATGGTCGGACAGCATCTTGGGAACCCATCTCGCACACAGTTTGCGGTACTGAAGTCTCTCACTCACAACGGTGTTGAGAGCCGACCTTGAAATTTCAGGAAACGAATCGCTCGATACAGAAATTGTGAACCGACGATATTCTCGAATCGCCTCATCCACTCGCTCAACGAGATCATAGGTTGACACTCGGTTCCTTCTCTGACCGCCTGCATCATGAACATCTGTACGTCCTGCTTTAAAGTTCCTGCACCATTGTCGCGCTTTGCTGTCACTCATTGAAGTTTCACCGTACACATTACTTATTCGTCCATGAATTTCAGCCGCATTACACCCCTCAGCCTGAAGAAATCGAATTACCGCACGTACTTCACACTTGGCGGGAGATGCTATTGTTGTAGACATGTTTACGTGCTAGCTGCGCGTTCAAAACTAAACGAAGTGACGCGGCGTGATTGAAGGCCATACCAGAGACGCTGCTCAACACATATGCGCAAAGGTTCATTCGATTTTTGCCCGGGCTTTTACATCGCGACCGATCGGACCTTGAAAAAATAACCCTCGTATATAGTACTGTTTTTAACAAACTATACTAATCAAAAAGGTAACACACTACATTTTTATTATCAAAATATGTTATTAATTTAGATTTTTCTTTTTTGATCTTTTAAATAATATTAATTAAAACATTGAATTTTCCGGATCTCCGTTGAACGTGTACATAAATATTTATTTAAATTGTGAACATGTTGTTTATTTTTTCTGAATTTTTTACATTAAACAACTTCCATGTATACGAGTATACTTCAACATTATTTCATTTGTTTATATTTTAAATAATAAATTGTAAATTTTGTGATGTTTCTCTGATAAAGGTTTTATCATCATGGTTTATTTAATCTAACCGAGCAAATATTTTTTTTATCCGTATAGAAACGTATTTACTCGTTCCTGATGTAATCTATATAATGTACACTTATATTTATCATTTACATACCAGAATAATAAAAAAATTTAGTTATTAAAAAAGTACTATTTAAATACTTAATAAAGCTGACAACAAAGTTGTAATACTTTCCTGGCCTCGGTTATTTATTCTTATATATTGGAAAACTAATTATACGTGGAAAAAGGTTAAAAAATAAAACTTTACGTTTGACTGAATAAACTGATTTTGATGAAATTCAGCGCAGAGGGTCGTGTGTATGGGGCAATTTATCGGTAAAAGTTAGGGATCAATACCTCCAGGAAATGAGGGTTTTTTTTTGGGATCAAAGCTCATTTACATGCGTACATGATTATCTTCTAAAATAAAAAGTACGTCACGGTCGTAGGCGTGGTTTGCTTATTAACGTGTTTTATCTACTTTACGAAATCGCTCGTCATCAGATTACTCAAAATATGCAAGAATAGTTGAATACGTTTCGTTGGAAAGTATTAGATTATCTTCTGTTCAGTCCGGATCCGCTGCCATCTGACTTTCATTGTTTTTCATAAAATTAAAGGAGCGTTTGAGCGGATAATGCATGCGGATGTCCGCGAACTGTCACCGAACGGTACGACAGATTTATTCAACGAGGGTTGGTTAAGCTTGTATATTGATTTAAAAAAATGCTTACATATAAACGAGGTTTTCGTTTAAAAATAAAGGGTGTCCTTAAAAACAAGATCAAGATAGACAACCCATCTATCTTAACCTTGGTCAGTAGGTGTAATTAAACGAAAAGGCACGAGTAAGTTATTAAATACGTTTTGTTATGAAATTTTAAAACTTCTTTTAATGCTGCCACCATCCTGAATATCTTCTTTCTATTGTATTTCTTAGAACTGTTTTCTTTTTGATCGGATATATCATATCCGATCAAAAAGAAAACAGTTCAGTCTTCGATTCCTCGTGAGGAATCCTCACGAGGCATTCGAACGTCCAATTCGAGATGAGAAAATTCGTATTTGGTGTGCCGTTCCGGTAATCGTATTTGGGAACCAATATTTTTTGACCGGACTTTTCTTTTTCCTGTTTAGCCTCCGGTAATTAACTCTCAGATAATACTTCATAGGATGATATATATGAGTGTAAATGAAGTGTAGTCTTGTGCAGTCTAAGTTCGACCGTTCCTGAGATGTGTGATTAATTGAAACCCGACCACCAAATAACACCGGTATCCACGATCTAGTATTCAAATCCGTGTAAAAATAACTTTTTGACCGGACTGTCAATACACAAGTTTACCTCACATATTTCGAAGAATTTTATGCACAATTAACTGATTATAAAAAAGAATACAGCTTTTTCCAACAACACGGAGCAACGTGTCACACATCAAACGTTTCACTGAATCGCGTTCATGCAGCTTTCACAAATGGACGAGCTGATAGCAGAGGACGGTGGCGTTCACATTCCCCAGAGTTGACTATATGCGATTTTTTGCTTTAGGGCTACTTAAAGAAGAGAGTTTATGCATCAGTCACCACAATATTGATGAACTGAAGGTGAACATTCAAGGAGAAATCAATGCAAATGTCAACAACGTTTCGCGTCAGACGATTCTCGATATGATCAGTCGAGCACAAAAGTGCATAAATGCCCAGGGTGATAATTTTGAACATATTTTGTAACAATAAGGTAAATAAATGCAACATTTAAATTTCTTTTTATGATTTTCTTGTTTAATTCATCCGTGTCATTCATAAAATTTCATTCTAACATAACCTACCGATTCTGCAGCGGTAACGTGTTTTGGGTTCGGTTTTATGTTGCTCACTCTGTAATATGATCTACGTAAATTGAGATCCATGATTAATTATTTACGTTTGAATGAAATACCATTTATTTTAACTTTTAGCTGTTTTCGTTTTCATGAAATATAGGAGGTAGGGTGAGAGTTATTGATATTTTAAACAGCAAACTTATTGCTATAATAAAAGTTTAACGAGTATCGTCCAAAATGATTAATTCTGGTACAACAAAACTTTTAAAAACAATATTCTGAATTATGAACAGGATTATTATTATTATTCATTTTAGTATTTTTTTTTTTTTTTTTTTACGTCAAATCAATGTCAGATTGGGGTTTGCTTATACTCGTAAAAGTATATTTTTATAGAACAGAAAACCTTTTAATGGTTTTAATAGAAGATACGGGAAGTATCTTATTTAAAAAAAAAAATTAAATCCTGATTATACTTATAACTTATATTCAGTGGATTTTTACTTTTATTATTAAAAAGGATAAAAATGTAAAATATAAATTCTAAATTATTTTCATACTTTAAATAAATTTTTTTAAACAAGATATCTCATTATTTATACATTAATATTGGATAATGCTTTTATCAATTTGTTAAGAAAAAAAACATTGTTAAAACTATTTTCTCCATTTTTATTGTTAACAGTTTTTAGATCTTATGTTTGGATACTGTTTAATAAAAAATCTAATTGAGTAATCAAATAATAATTTTTGACCCAGTTAATTTGGATAATTATGCATTCATCATTTTTCACACAAAATAAAAACAACGTAATATACAGAATGATTCAAAATTATACGGCATTCTTTCGAGAGTTGATTTTATAGCTAAAAATAGGAAAAACCTTAATATAAACATAGGCCCGAAAACTCTTCGTTAGCGAGTTACGGCTAGCGAAAGATTTCATCCGTATTTCGGTTCCCCCGAGGAAATTAAGACTTTTCTGAAATTCTGGGAAGGTAAATCAAGGGACGAATTTAGTTATTTATTATGGTTTTTTACCTGAAAATAGATAATAATTAATTTAGATAAACGTGAAGAATACAGAACAATAGTTTTATTAGTCACGCATCAAAAATCTTAACTACAATTCTATAAAGAAGAATTGAGAGGAGAGTGGAAGAAGTGTTAGGAGAAGACCGATTTGGTTTCAGGAAAAGTATAGGAACAAGGGAAGCAATTTTATGCCTCAGATTAATAGTAGAAGGAAGATTAAAGAAAAACAAATCAACATACTTGGCATTTATAGACTTACAAAAGCATTCGAAAAACGTAGACAGGAATAAAATGTTCAGCGTTTTAAAAAAAATTAGGGTTCAAATACAGAGATAGAAAAACAATTGCTAACATTTAAAGGAACCAAACAGCAACAGTAATAATTAAAGAACATAAGAAAGAAGCCGTAATAAGAAAGGAAGTCCGACAAGGATGTTCCCTATCCCCGTTGCTTTTTAATCTTTACATGGATCTAGCAGTTATTGATGTTAAAGAACAATTTAGATTCGGAGTAATAGTACAAGGTGAAAAAATAAAGATGATACGATTTGCCGATGATATAGTAATTCTAGCCGAGAGTACAAAGGATTTAGAAGAAACAATGAACGGCATGGATGAAGTTCTACGCAAGAACTACCGCGTGAAAATAAACAAGAACAAAATGAAAGTAATGAAATGTAGTAGAAATAACAAAGATAGACCACTGAATTTGAAAATAAGAGGAGAAAAGATTACGGAGGTAGAAGAATTTTGTTATCTGGGAAGTAGAATTACTAAAGATGGACGAAGCAGGAGCGATATAAAATGGCGAATAGCACAGGCGAAACGAGCCTTCAGTCACAAATATGATTAGTTTACATCAAAAATTAATTTAAATGTCAGGAAAAGATTTTTGAAAGTGTATGTTTGGAGCGTCGCTTTATATGGAAGTGAAACTTGGACGATCGGAGTATCTGAGAAGAAAAGATTAGAAGCTTTTGAAATGCGGTGATATAGGAGAATGTTAAAAATCAGACGGGTGGATAAAGTGACAAATGATGAAGAGGTATTGCGGCAAATAAATAAAGAAAGAAGCATTTGGAAAAATATAGCTAAAAGAAGAGAAAGACTTATAGGCCACGTCCTGGAATAATCGCTTTAATATTGAAGGCACAGGTAGAAGGAAAACATTTTGTAGGCAGGCCACGTTTGGTATATGTAAAACAAATTTTTGGGATGTAGGATGTAGGGGGTATACCGAAATGAAACGTCTGGCACTAGATAGAGAAGCTTGGAGTACTGCATCAAACCAGTCAAATGATTGAAGACAAAAAAAATTAATAATTTTAAAAAAAAATATATTTTCTATCTACAATTTGTAATTTTATATTTAACATTACGATGTCTTATTAAGAAGATAAAAAAAATTGATTTTCTAATCATGTTAGGAGCCTTTTGTTATTGAATTATTTTATTACATAAGTAAAAATCAGACTCTAAAACTTTTAATCGAAAAATTTTTTCAATAAAAAAAGCTGTGTAAGATATTGTATTGCAAGATTTTATTACTTTCATTGATAAAATATTCTTGTGCAATTGCGTGTTTAATTCGTAACAGTTTTTATACTGGTCACCGGTATCTATAAATATGATACATTATGTATAATATCATCATCGTCTACAGTATTTTTTTTCTCAATTGGAAAATTGGTCCTAATTTTTTATTGATCGTTTTAAGGGCACCTTGACCTTAGTGGAAGATATAAAATGTTGAATTATAGAATAGTGGAAAATGATTGATGATAGATAAAGGTTGTTACTCCCTTTATACGCGCACGCGCACACAAACTCTCACTCTTTCTCTCTCTCTCTCTCTCTCTCTCTCTCTCTCTCTCTCTCTCTCTCTCTCTCTCTCTCTCTCTCTCTCTCTCTCTCTCTCTCTCTCTCTCTCTCTCTCCTCTCTCTCTCTCTCTCTCTCTCTCTCTCTCTCTCCTCTCTCTCTCTCTCTCTCTCTCTCTCTCTCTCTCTCTCTCTCTCTCTCTCTCTCTCTCTCTCTCTCTCTCTCTCTCTCTCTCTCTCTCTCTCTCTCTCTCTCTCTCTCTCTCTCTCTCTCTCTCTCTCACTCTCTCTCAGTCACTCATTCTATCTCACTCGTAGACACACACACAAAGAGAGAGAGAGAGTGAGAGAGTGTAAGGGGACACACACACATATATGTATAAACTTACACATTTATGTTATTTAATGCGTTTTATCACTGTTTATGTTTAGTGAAATGAAAGATATCTTTTTAAACAAATTCATTGTTGATTCACCGGTGCGCATAATCTGTACGTTTGATCCTTCAAGTGGCAGATTAAATTTCTGATAGAGTTGTTAATAATATGTGTATGTGAGCTAACGTTATATTTTTTTATATATATGTATGTATATATGGTACTTGAGTGGGAGTAAACAGTGGGGCTGATTGCACTTAATGGACAAATATATTCGGTAATACATCTGGGCTAGGCGGAATGTGCATGATATTATTGTATCCTGTATAGGTAGAGATTAAGTGTGTTATCTTTGGGATCGGTAAGTCCCATATCCTGTACTTGTGCGCTGTAGCGTATTCATATACATACATATATATTACTTTCCCGTCTGGATAGCGTTGCAGCCGTGCTATATCTCTAGAAGGGAAAGTAGTGTAATCGGCTCAATTTCGGCGTACGTGATTTTTACCGGATATTCACGTTTTGACACCTAAAGGAACTAAAAAACCGGATGGAAATTTTCCGGATTTTAATGTACGTATGTGGGTATCGGCCTCTAAATCACCTTATATCTCCAGAACTATTGGACCGATTTTCACCAAATTTGGTCAGATTATTTCTCTATACGGGATATTAATACTACTAAATTTTCAACTTAAAGGTGAAGGGCCTGAGGCTGTACAGCAAGGTCATCCAGTAATATCTCGAGATTTCACTTAATTATGGTCAAATTTTTCTTAGGCACATTTGTTAACAATTAAAAAATAACACAATATTGTTGCAAAAAAAATTTATAAAATCGCACTCCAAAAAAGCTGTTGTAATCGTCTGCTATGTTGTGACGTCACAGGGGAGCGGTAGAATTAAAAAAAAAAAGAATAATATTTATAGTGTAAAGAAATAACTCGGTCTGGCCGGGTATCGAACTCGATCGCCTGCTCGACTCGGTACTTGGTGCGTTAAGCTTTGCGGCTACACCAGTCTGCCGACCGTTCAGGCGAAATTTGTTCTATCTAAGTTGTGAAATTACATCAGTTTATTTAGTTCCGACCGTCGCCGCTAGTACCGCCACACCCGCGCGAATTAGATGCGCACGCGCGTTAGTTAGAATCATTGAATTAAATAAACAAATATCATATTTAAATAAAATGTTAAATATTATTAATTAAGGTGAGTGTGTGTGTGTGTGTGTGTGTGTGTGTGTGCGTGTGTGTGTGTGTGTGTGTGTGTGTTATATTTCAAGTTTCACCGTTTGTCGGTTTTGTTAATAAGTTCAACAAAAATGGTTGAATTACTATCGATAGATTAATAATTATAATGAATTCTAAAAGAATTATTTTTCTCTGAAGAAAGTAGTTTTCAAATGATTTTTTAATGTAAAATGTAAACCTAGATGCATATTTCAATTGTTAAACAATTATCATTAAGTTCAATTTTCTTAACATCTGGCACCGTTGGTATTATACCATTTACTTAAAAACTAGCTGTACTCGCCACGCTTCGCTGTGGCACATTGTGGTTGCATGGATGAGAAATGAGAAACAAAACAAAGCATACGTTTCATAGAAGTTTAATTTTGCAATATTTGTGGATATACAATATTTTTGTTTTTCCACTGTCTGCGTAGATATAAAGGCTATCTGGTTTGCCGACTCGGGAACACGCACATACAGTTGTTGTCCATGTGAGAAGCAATCCGCATCTAAATCTGAACCACACAATTCTAAAGATTGACCTTGAGCTTTATCGATTGTGATTGCAAATGCCGATCGAATTGGGAATTGCAATCTTTTAAATTGAAATGGTGTATCGGTCGGGATCACGGGTATTCGAGGAATGAGAACATCTTCACCTTTGAAAGGCCCCGTTAAAATCGTTGCTTCCACTACGTTATTCATCAATTTCTTAACTGCAAGTCGCGTGCCGTTGCAGAGTTTTGGCTGACTAATATTCCGCAACAGGATAATTGGCACACCTATTTTCAATTTTAATATGTGTGGTGGCATCCCTGGCAGCTCAAGTGAGTTTAAAAATTCCGTTGGATAATTAACTACTTCATCTGCTTCCACAACGGTATCTACCGACTTATATGTAATTTCCTCACTTTGAATTCTGGATTGAATAACATTATTAAGTCGACAGACATCTTTATTCTTTGCGGCAAGGATAGCTCGTTCACTGAGCCGATCGTGATTTCTATGATTAATTTGAATACCAGGAAATACTTTTTCGATCGGTTCTTCTTTCGATGTTACTAAATTATAAAAATTATCAGGAAATGATATTCGTCTAGACGTCTCATCGACTGTCAGCTGTCCGTTTCCAACATCCAGTAACTGTCGTGAGAATACCTCAGCTGATGGATCATTCTGCAACTGGACACGCATATTCGTAGTCAACTGCAATGTACGTACGTGTCGCCACAGTGTTGAATATTTCAGGCAAGCATCTATTTCGTCTGCTGGTGTCGATCGAGAAATCGCTCCTGCGAGCAATATCAAAGCATTCCCGAATGGTTGAACGTTTCCACGCGAATCTCGTAACGATCGATCAAGAGCTTTAAGCGATTTTTTATGTGCCATCGTGCATTCATCCCAAACAATGAGTTTACATTTTTGTACTATTTTTCCCATACAGGATGCTTTGGAAATATTGCACGCGGGAGTCTCTATGATTTGCATGTTTAATGGCAACTTCAGAGCTGAATGCGCAGTCTTTCCGCCTGGTAACAATGTCGCAGCTATTCCAGACGAAGCAAGAGCTAAGTCTATGTCATTTTTTGATCGAACAGTTGCTAGAATCAATCTAACGAGGAATGTTTTCCCAGTTCCTCCTGGCGCATCCGAGAAGAAGGTCCCCCCAACTCCGTCATTTATCATTTGCATTATGCGATCATAAATGCCTTTCTGTTCACGCGTTAATTTGGGAATGTTTGATCGGACATACGGCTGAAGATCACCAATGTTGTGACTCTGTTCACGGCGTAAATCCACATCAAATGAAGCAATCGCAGCTCGGGTGGGTGCTGGCATTCCCGATCGACTAAGAACTTTAAATGCATCAGCTAAGCACTTGTCTTCAATTCTTATCAATGCTTCGTTGTAAATGCCTTCTGTAAATTCAGACAAAAGTGAATATTTAACCTAACAAAGGTTTTTTTGGTCATTATGTAGGGATATTATTTTCTGTGTATTTGGTTATTTCGACTTTTTTTGTTTGCATAGTCTTAAGTCTATCTGGACTATAAGAAGTTGGGTGTTTTAATTTATTTACTGTAAGTCATCCTTCTTGGTGGCTTTTCTTTTTGTTTTGGTTTTTTTTTTCTAATAAAATACAGATGTTTTAGCTGTTAAATATAATTCAAAGAAATTTGGTCGTTGTGTTTCACAGCGGCCATCTTGCATTGATCTGATTGGTATTCCTTTGATTACATTTCCAAATTAAAAATAGATAGATAGATTTATTAAAAATAGATGAAAACAATCCTTGATGCGGGTTATATATCGTGCTAAAATTTGAGCTCAATCGGTGCAGAACATTTTGAGTTTTTGAAGCGTACACAAACGAACTTAACATTTTAATATATATGTAGATAAAGTATGCACTTATCGTTAATTGTGAGTATTCACTATCCAAGCGCTTTCGAATTATTCCTCCATCATCAGGGATTACTGATTAATTATGAATTTTATAATTGTGCATATAACAGTTGTAAACTGACAAGACTTTTTTTTTAACATTTACTTATTTTAACTATTGATAATCAACTGTTATGAAGATTTTAATTTTAATTCCCGTTTATAAAAATTTATATGCACAACTATAAAATTCATAATTAATCAGTAATCCCTGACGATGGAGAAATAATCCAAATCGCTTGAATATTCTATATAAATATCATTAAGATGTGTTATAGAAAAACTCTTTCGTTTTTCAGTCGACACTTTTTTTTATTATTTCCTTTTTTATGCATTTATTTGTGTTTTATTTTTCGATCTGACCACTCTTTTATTTAGATTTATTTATTTATTCATCGGTACGTGACAGTACAAATTCAGTTACAGTACACTTATACATAAACAATAATAGTAATATAATACTACATCTAATTCATTACAAACAGACTAGAATTAAATCGTATAAATCCGTGAACAATGATTTTTCTGTAAACAATAGTATTACATGTTGGTCTTCGATTACATGAAGAGATTGTGTTTAAAAATTTATTCATATTACAGTCAATAATATTTATTTTTTGTACAAATTTCATTATTTCATTAACGTTTTTCATCATAAATAATAACGATGAATTCATTTATCTGACCCCCCCCCCCACCGTTAAACAAAGGGGAAGACACCTGCCTTGTGACGAACCCGATCGCCGTACCACCTCCTTTGTTCCTAGCCGTGAAGGATTTAGCGGTGGTTGCCTTTTAGAGCCTTTAAATTTGATAACATAACACGGCCATCAGTTTGGCTTCTGTCAGGATGCCGGCGATGCGAATGCCTCGACAGACATTTCCGTCCGTGTATTTATATAACTTACTATCGCCTTCGTATGTCCTGTTCCAACCACGATCACCTACCGTAACTATCAAATTAATCGATTCGTGGAAGCCCGATCCTCGCGCCTTCCTCTACAACCGAAGATTTCACACAAAAACTCTTCCTAAACCTAACTTCATTTACCGTAAGGCAATTTCAATTCTTTCAAAGAACGTATTTTAATTACACCGACCTGTAAATCTTTTTTACTAAATAGCCAGCAATATAGTTATTGTAATATGTTTCTTCTTTTCCTAATATTCCAGTAGCCAGTCGCTTTTTTGCATTCGTGTTGTTAATTTTGGCTTCTTCATTTCCACGTTTAAACAAAAATAAACAAAATAATATTTTGTTGCTCGTATAGAACACAAAAAAAGTTTACAAAATAAAAAAAATCACTAGTTCACACTTGTATGTCGTTTGTGTAATATATTCCTGTTGTTGAATTTTGAAACCGGACACTACCTGTAACATATTGACTGTGAAGTGGTAACCGTTGATGTTCTCATGGATTATTGGCGGCCCAGTAAAAAATCTAGATAGATAAAAATACGTCTTATCACTTGGAAGAAGAATGCCATCGTGGTAGACATTTTCGAGGATAAATTCGCATTCTCCTTTACAAGGCGACCGGTCATTTAGACTGATTTCCTGCACTGACATCATTTTGTAGAAGTGGAACTGAAGTTTGTCGCGAAGAATTCTTTTTACACTTCGATCATAAATTCCTAGTGCGACAACACGCCTCGCTGATGAACGTCGTGGAGATTGAGTTACGGTTAACCTTACAGCATCGATGTTTACGAGCGTTTTCACACTGCGTTTTCGTACGGTTGATTTCATTTTTAAAGGAGACGTTGTGTTTCGAAAGTTTTTTTACCTGCGGTTATATTGTATTCATACGGAGAACAAGACGAGTTTCGTCTGTAACGCAATCGTTCAAAGCTTCGATCAAAAACGCGCGATGTTCCCCTGGCCGACTCATGATGGCAACTAAAATGGTATGCGACTGTTAGGCTTAGTATAAAGTGGGGTTATATTTGCAAAATTTTGAAAAAATTGATCCCGAAAAAGCTATCTACCCCATCTCCTGGTGATAGTGACACCCCAAAAGTTTACCATCAAATTGTCCGTTAGTCACACGAGTCTCTGTATAAATTCCATCAAAATCGGTTTATCCAGTCAAAACTTATTAAGCTTCGAACATACAAACACATGTACAATTTTTTTTTTGTTTAGAAACTTAAAAAAAAACCCATACTCCATATTTTGATCGATTACTAGAGACCGGATTATATGCATTTGCATATTAAGCACATTCTCACCGGTTATTGCATATTTTCCTTAAAAATCTAGTGATGATGCATATTTTCACTGTATTTACAATATTTTTCGGTAGGGTACCTTGTTAATAAATGAAATATTACATTGTAGTCAGCCAAACCTATTTAGCCGCACGGCTCTTAGAGCGTACTTAGCATCTGCGCGTCTATTGTTTTGGTAGGATAATATTATTATGAACCCAAGTAAAACACAGACTCATGCGAGACGAGATAATTAATGAATAAAATCCGATAAATGAAGTACGCATTACCAGAGTTATTCCCGTGTAATCTTAAAGAAAAATTTGAAAACATTTTGAACGATAACCTAAGCTTTGAACCTTTGTGTCAAATCGATAGTTTTATTAATGGGACGGGTGAACTTTTGTCAGAAACAATAAGTTCTACCGGAACGGAACGCAAGAATGGCGGGAGTTTCAATATTTGTCCTTACAGATCGCAGAGCCTGGACAATGTCCCTTGCTGCTGTATCTTTCTATTATCGGGCGGATTTCATCGGTTATTTAGTGTGGCGGTTATAAATTTGGTAATTTGCGTTCCTATCCGTTATGGTGTAATTTATTTACCGGTTATAACGGTGATAGACGAAGCTTTTGAGCCTAGTAATCCCGGCGTGATTCCCCTTCAGGCCATCCGCTGAAGTACTTCCGGTACCAGCACCTATGGGCTAGAAGGAGTGCGCCTACCGCAGCCCTAGTTATTTGGAGGTAAAAATGCCCTCCGTTCTCCGGAGGGAGTCGCATATGCTGAATAAATGAAATTGTTTTCTCTTCGTGGAACGGTGTGGGGTAATGTCTAGCTTTTTATACTTTTAACAAAATTTAATCGCGAAAACGGTCACTTTCGCGGCCGGAATTTTCGCGCGGTTTCCATTTATAGGTTACGCGATATAGAGGTTTCTAAGCCTGGTTTGTCATTTTTTGACTGTCGTACCGCCTCTTCACGGTGGTTCGTCTAATACGGCTTGGGGCCATTTTCTAATACCCTGTGGAGTACGGTCCTCTCGGCAGATGTCCCGGAGATGGCCGTGTTCGGACACGGTCGCTCTCCCGAACAATCTGCGTGCCTGCGCCACCACCACTTCGGATACGGTGTGTAGTCCCGCATCGTAGTGAAGAGTGACGTTTCTGACGAACCACGGTGCTCCAAATATCGTCCGCAACGCTATGTTTTGGACGGCTTCTAATTTTTTTTAAAGCGTGGAGTGCAACAAAGCTCCCCATGCCGGGTAAGCATATGTTAGAATCGGCAGGACGTGTAGCCGAAAAATGAGCAATTTGGTCGCCAGTGGATACGGGCTGGCACTGTTCAGTACTGGGCATAGTGAGGCCCTGACGGCCTTTGCCCTTTGAGTCACATATTTAACATGTTCTCCTAAGGTAAGCCGTTTGTCCAAATTCAAATACTGCCCGGTTGCCTCAGCGGATGTGAAGCGATCCTTTTCCACTTATGAAAATATTTGGAGTAATCGACGATCTTACTGCCGAACATTTGAATTAGTATCTGATTGTTTACGTTTACAAAAGTAATAAAATGTTAAATAATTGTTAATTATCGAATTTATCGATATTTTATTCAACTACTTATTAATTTTATGCTGATTGAAATAAAAAAAAAAAAAACTAAAAATTACTACTTTTTTATTATTTAAAGTTGCATATTATGACACTTTTCATGCATATTTCAAGCTTTTTATGTTGCATATAATCCGGTCTCTATCGATTACTTCTAGCAGGGTAGCTCTAAAAGTTATGAAGCCAGGAAAGTAATAATACCAACAGCAATTTTTTTTTTTTCATAATAAAGAGAAGCTAGTTATTTAGTGCATAGCTAATAGGCAAATATATAAAACCAAAAATAAAAGCCTTTTATTTCTAATAATAAATTCACAATTTTTTTTTTCAGTATGACATAATTGTCATAAATCATTTATTTTTCCACGATGGTTGTATGTTTTCCATATAATTTCAATCCGTTATTTTATAAAATAGCAGGTTACATATGCAATCAAGAGAAGTGTTATCGATCCACATTAAATAACTTTTTCACTTTTTTCTCATTTTGTAAACTAACTTATTTAATTGTATTACTGTTATCTTTTTAAACGGAGATCGATTTTTTTAACCTACTTGTATATATTTTTTGTTGAAGGTCGTTAAAATCTTTTTTTTTCTTTCTTTCTTTTTATAATATTATATAAAATAAATTACTTTATGAGGACTGATACATTTTAAGTAAGGAATTATTTTCTACTACATATATATATATATATATATATATATATATATATATATACTTAATCGGTTCAAATCTTGAAAGTCGGAGTGTATATAGATCTTTACGTTGCATTATCTGTTCTACAAGCAAAACCGTAATGTTAGAATTAAAATATAGAAAATAGATGTAAAGTGTACGAGGTCTGTTCAAAAAATAACTGAACTTTATTTTTTTAATCTTTATTATTAATTTTACAGATTATTGCTGCTTGTCCCCTTTACTATTCACAAACTTTTCCCAACAGTATTTCCACTTCGCGAAGCAGTCCTATATAGCTTCATTTGAGATGGCCTATAAAGATCCGTGACGAATTTGCATTAAAGTCATCGATAGTTTCAAAACGGCGTCTTTTACATCACCCAAATAATTATGTGCAAAATTAGATCAAATAAACATATAAACATTACAATATATTACTATCGTTATATACATATTTTACACTTACAAGCAATAATTCGTCACCTAGATTACAATTCATTACATCACATCGATCGAGTTAGTAGAGGGCGCAGTCGTAGACAAAGAGGTCGGTGCGTACTGAAGTACGAAACATACGCTTTCGTTTCGAGTATGTTGATATATCGAGAAAATACTGCGTCGATACACGTCGAATTTCGCGTTAATATCGTACTAAAAGTACGCAATCGAAGAAATTCGTCAAACCTTTCGTCGTCCGTAACATTTGCTCTGGATAGTGTATCTCGAAGAAACTGCTGGAACTCCTCGCTGCTGCTTAGAACATTGTCTCGCTTACGTTTGCGGTACTCCCGCATCAACTCGGCTTTCGATTTAGGGGCCGTAGTTTTAGATTAAACTATCCTATAATAAAACAGAAGTTTTGAGTCGCAGAAGAAAAGATAAGCGATACTATCATTTGATTTGATTTGATTTGATTCTATTAAATTTAACAAAGTTCAACTTTATTTATACTTTTAATTTACTTTATTTAATAATCCCTCCTCTATGAATCATGAGACCTTGCCGTTGGTGAGGGGGCTTGAGTGCTCAGGGATACAGAGTAGCTGGACCGAAGGTGCAACCATATCGGAGAGGTATCTGTTGAGAGCCAGACTAAGGAATGATTCCTGAAAGAGGGCAGCAGCTCTTTCAGTAGTTGTTAGGGGCGTGAGTCAGGACGACTTAAACGGCCGTATCAACATCACTCAGTCCTCTGAGTACTGCGCAGCTGAAAGCAATGGAAAACTACAGCTGCTTTTTTTCCAAGAAAATGTGGCTCTCTGCATTTTCACATAGCAATAATGGAGGCGCCTTCCTTGGTAAAATATTCCGGAGGTAAAATAGTCCCCCGTTCGGATCTCCGGGTGGGGTCTACTAAGGAAGGGGTCACCAGAAAATTAAAAAATAACATTCTACGAGTCGGAGTGTGGAATGTTAGAAGCTTGAAAAAGGTTGGTAGGCTAGAAAATTTAAAAAGGGAAATGGGTAGGACAAATGTGAAAACAAATTTTTGGGGATGTAGGATGTAGAGGGTATACTGAAATGAAACGACTAGCACTAGATAGGGAATCTTGGAGAGCTGCATCAAACCAGTCAAATGACTGAAGACAAAAAAAAAAAAAATTTAATAATTGTTATTTATTTGAATTTGATGCCTCCATCGCGAGGCTCCATAGCCTCTTCCGCAGGCGGGAAATGGGCAACTGAACGAAATTTAGATCCGATGCATTGTGATCGCCGTTCCGCTCCGGTTCTAGCCCGGCTCGAAACCGCATCCCAAATGCCTCGGCTTCCCGACCTCATCGCAACTTCCACATGGCTGCCCAAACTTTCACCACTGGATCGATTGGGAGAACCTTTCCCAATGCGGTAGTAGCCTCGTATGAGGTTGCTTTAAAAACACCAGTGCAGACTGTCAAGGCTCTGCGCTGGGCACTCCTTAAATTTTGAAGCAGTGCTTTATTTCTATCCAACCTATGCCCCCAAATTGACGCCGCGTATGCGATCATGCTCTCGAAGACACCTCGGTACACCAAGTACATTTGACGGCCCGACAGCCCGTAATCCTTCCGAGCAATCCTTTAAGTTTGTGCATCACAGAGACGGCGTCGGCCGCAACTTGCTTAATGTGGTTACTAAAAAGCAACTTGTCACCAAACAAAACACCTAGGTACTTATGAACCCTTACTGGGCTGATTACACAGCCCTTATACTTAATGTGGAAGTTACGACTGCTTGATAATTTGTCTGTACCCTTCAGAAGCATAAACGTCGTCTTGGGCACAGAAATCTTTAAATTTTGCATATCCATCCAGCCATACAACACATATCATACTCGCTGACGACAAACGAAACATCTTTCAGCCAATAAGTTGAGAAAAATATGTTTTACAAACGCACATACAGTTATTTTTGAACGCAAAAAACGAACAGTTTATCAATTTAATGGAAAAATAAGTCGTGAACATTAACGGATTAATAATTCAACTTGTTTCTTCCCTCAAAGAGTTTGTACAAACAATTGTTTATTTTTTTAACGAACATTTCCTTTTTTTGGCTAAAACTCTCACCACTAGTTTCTGGACATATAACTAGATGATTCCATTATATTGGCATGTAACTTCGGTTATGTGTTCGGGTAATTTCATTAACGGGTAGGTATAGTAATAAGCAATATATTTTTTTTTTCATGCGTTTTGTTCGGTATTTTCGAATTAACCGATTTTCATAAAATTTTATTGGATGACTACTGAATATGAGGCATTGATGACGTTTAGTAAATCTGACAAAACAGTTGTTTGATGCACGGCTTACACGCACGACTTAATTGAAAATATTTATCATTTTATTTAAATTGTAATATTTTTTCGCTTATTAATTCAATGATTGTAACTAATGCGCGCGCGCGCATACCGTATTTAATTCGTGCAGGTGTGGCGATGCTAGCGGTGACTGTCGGCACTAACTAACGTAATTTCACGAGTTACATAGAACAAATTTTACTTGTACGGAGGGCAGACCGGTGTAGCCGCGAGCCAACACTTCTTCTAAACCCATACTGTTATCCAGTTTTCAAGGTAAAAAGAGTTAAAAAATATTGTTAAATATTTCCCATCCCTAAATCTGATGATTTTAAATTTCGGGACTTTAAATAATTTAGTAACTTTAACCGGCTCACCGGGCTGATCTAATGGTTAACTTGTCGTAAAATCATTTCTTTAACAGAACATTTTCTAAGTCGAAGCTTCTAAGGTTCAAATCCTAGTTAACGTTGATTGTTTTTATACGGATATGAATACAGTACAATGAATACCGGTGTACTTTGGTAGTTGGGGTTCAATTAACCACAAGTCTCAGGTATGGTTGGCTTGAGTCTGTAAAAGACTACACCTCGTTTACACGTCATACTTATTATTCTCATCTCATTGGAACATTGGAGAGGTGCATTTTGTTTATTAGTTGAATAAAATTGTAACGTACACGCTACAAAATAGAAATAATAATAAAAAAAGCTTATACTTTCAATACAATGATCATTTTTACTCTATTCTTTTTCGTAATTTTATACTAATTATTTCTTAAATAAGTCTTTAATATTTTAAAATCCTTTGTCATATTTAAAATAAATATCTTTCAAGCCGTAAAAGTTGGAATATTTTACTCTAATTTTGTTGCGGGAATTAGAATAAGATTTGCTCGTTTGTTAATTTGTATGATATTTTTAGTTAGCATATTTGTATTAACAAAAATTTTTTTAACAAATTTCAGTAAAATCAAGCGTTTTTAAAATCGGGTCGTATTCATTTTTTTTTAACATAAAGGGCTTTTAAAATAATTCTATTACATCATCAAAATTTATAATCATTATAAATAAAGTTCCGGGTTCGATAACCGGACAGAATCTAGAAAATTTATATAACAATAAATCAACCGCATCATCTCTTAACTCATATCGTTCAGTAATGAACCTAACAGTAGATTTGGCCTAAAAATAACTAAGTACATTTACGTGTCTTAATTTGAAATTAAATATTAAATTTGTTTGGAATATATCAGAGATACAGACTGTAGTAAGTTAATAATTGCAAATTACTGTAAAATAATATAGCTTTAAACGGTATATACGAAACAACATGTATGCTGAATTAATTATACTAGTCCATTCCAGTAATTAAAACGCATTCGGCTTTATTTTAAAATTTCCACGATACGTTTATCCTTTTTTCAAATAAAATTTATGTATAAAGCTAAAAGATGTTTACATAAATCGATATATAAATATAACATTTATGCATATTAATCAAATATTTTGATAAGCAATTTTTTCTTTCGTTTTTATAAAGAATATGCCTCCACTAAATGTATTAAAAATTATTAATAATAAATAATAATAGTAAATTAATCAAAATTATCGCTTTAAATTATAGTACAAAAGCGTACTACAAGGTTCATTATCCGCAGCCGGATTCCGTGGCGCGAGTCGTAGCGTCTCGGCCTTTCACCCGGAAGTCCCGGGTTCGAATCCCGGTCAGGCCTGGCATTTTCACACGCGCTACAAATCATTCATCTCATCCTCTGAAGCAATATCTAACGGTGGTCCTGGAGTTTACAAAAAAAAGTAAAAAAGGGTTAATTGTCCGTCCGTAATAACTGAATTGTTTTCAACGGATTTTTACAGATGAGGTGTCATTTTGTTCAAAATAAAATGGGTAAAAAATTTGGAATAAGGTATAATTTGAACAAAGTTATTGAAAATTAAAGAATTAAGATGGCCACCATTTTGACATTTTGAAGGTGATGTTTACAAAATGTTTTATTTTGTAAAATAAGACACCAGTCTTACATTT
This sequence comes from Lycorma delicatula, assembly GCF_047948215.1. Taxonomy (NCBI): domain Eukaryota; kingdom Metazoa; phylum Arthropoda; class Insecta; order Hemiptera; family Fulgoridae; genus Lycorma; species Lycorma delicatula. The sequence continues at coordinate 21,706,941 of NC_134466.1, forward strand.
ACCCGTTCCTGGTAAATAAATAAATTTTTATTGAAAATCACAAAATGGTGACCAGAAGGAAAACAAAGAAAAATTGGACTTATTCCTATTCCCGGAACACTCTGTATAATGAATATTCTAAGATCTACATAATAAAAATATATGTGATGTTCGTTATCACGAAATTCGTTAGAACTTCGCCGGTAACATTCCGCACAACTGGACGACACGGTGAAGTTAGTTAACTATGTTTACAGTTCTAAAAACATGACCTAACCTAAAAGTGAAATGAAAATGGGGGAAAACATTATATTTCAATTCAATCAGGTGTGTAGTAAAGAATACTTTCAAAAAATACCTGGAATTCTGTTAGACAATGTTTTTTTTCCATTTGATGAACTGCGAGACTCGATTATGCAATTTTTTATTTTTCTTTAATGTGACTCTACGAATCACGCCGCTAGGTAGCAGTACTTGTTCACTAGGTAACGTTAAAAATTCCATAATGTATTTGAAATAATAAAATTTAAAAGAAAATATACTACAGCCTGTTTAATAGTTTTATTAGTTTACAATAGATTATACTAGTTTTATTAAAAAAGAAATAAATAAAACAGAAATAAATTCGATTAGTAAAATGGAATTTATCGATAAAAATCGAGGGTTACACTTTATTACAACGTAGTAAATGCAATATTACATCACGAATTTTCGATTCATAAAGGTCATTATACTAGTTTTATTAAAAAAAGAAAAATATGATATGAAGTGATGATATGACTATCAATAAAAAAAATTGGCTTTGTAATTCAATTTGTTTTTTCTAAGGCAATAAATTTGAATAATAAATCTGTAAGGTAACAATCAGTAATTCATAAAAAAAATAAAAGAATAATTTAACAAAACGTAGTGATATCCAAAAAAATTACAATGAAATTGAAGCCGTATAGTAAGAGACTAGCAAATATCATTATTCCCGCTTAAAAAACAAAAATTTCTGTAATGAAATAAAAAATTTAAAAAAAGTGATACTGATATCAAAAAAGGTAAGACACTCCATTTCTGTTAACAAAATTTGTTTATTTAGAATTTTCTTTAAAAAAAATACATATTACATATATGTAATAGACAATAATAGATAACAAAAAATGTTTAAGCGTTCCATATAATAAGCAAAAAATAGAAAAATTTGTTACAAAACTCTTACCGCACAGAATTTATTTATATGTAATACAAATCACATTTACAGACGCAATAAAATTCTTATGATTATTCGTTGTTTAATAAATTAAAATAAATTTTAATTTTAAGCAATAAATTGTCTATTACATATATTTAACATGTAGTTTCTTTTTTAAGAAAATTCTAAATTAATAACAGATTTTGATAATAGAAATGTGTAGTGTCTTAAAATGTTCGATATCAGTATCGTTTTCTTAAAAACAGTTTTATTTACGAGGGTTATTTTTTTTCAGGGTCGATCGGTCGCGAAATAAAAACCCGCGCAAAAATCTCATGAATCTTTGCTCATATGTGTTGCGCAGCGTCTTGTATGTATGGTCATATGTCTAGTATGGTCTTCAATCACGCCGCTCACATCGTTTAGTTCTGCACACGAAGCTACCACGTAAACGTGTCTACAACAATAGCATCTCCCGCTAAGTGTGAAGCGCATGCGGTAATTCGATTTCTTCAGACTGAGAGGTGTAATGCGGCAGAAATTCATCGACGAATAAGTAATGTGTACGGTGAAACTTCAACGAATGACGGCAAAGTGCGACAATAGTGCAGGAACTTTAAAGCAGGATGTACAGACGTTCATGATGCAGGCGGTCAGGGAAGGAAGCGAGTGTCAACCGATGATCTCGATCAGCTAGTGGATGAGGCGATTCGAGAAAATCGTCGGTTTACAATTTCTGTATCGAGTGATTCGTTTCCTGAAATTTCAAGGTCGGCTCTCAACACCGTTGTGAGTGAGAGACTTCAGTACCGCAAACTGTGTGCGAGATGGGTTCCCAAGATGCTGTCCGACCATCACAAAACAATGAGAATGGACGCCTCCCTAACGTTTCTCCAGCCCTACTACAATGAAGGAGAAGATTTTTTGAACAAAATTATCACAGATATGGCTCCATTTCGAAACTGAAGAAACAAAAGAACAATCCAAACAGCGGATGCATTCTCATTCTCCCAGTAAACCGAAGAAGTTCAAGCGAACCTTCTCCAACAGAAAGTGTACGGCTGCTGTGTTCTGGGACCGGAATGGAGTTCTCTTGGTAGAATTCAAAAAACGTGGCACGACCATCACTGCAGCCTCATACTGCGTGACTCTTCAACGTCTACGAAGGGCGATTCAGAATAAGCGGAGAGGAATGTTGTCGTCAGGCATTGTCTTTCTCTATGACAATGCTCGGCCGCACACTGCAGCTGTAACAAAGAAGCTCCTGCAGCGTTTTCGTCGGGAAGTGTTTGATCACCCACCGTACAGCCCGGACTTGGCTCCATACGATTTTCACCTCTTTGTTCACACGAAACGCCGGCTAGGAGGACAACATTTTGGCACAGATATCGAGTTGCAGACCGGCGTAGAAACACGGCTGAAAAAACAGGCGGCTCCGTTCTATGACGAGGGTATTGGAAAGTTGGTACCGCGCTACGACAAATGTCTAAATCGGAGTGGCGACTATGTAGAGAAATAGCCTAACTAAGTACTTGTTTCAATTAAAAAATTTTTTTTTTTTCACTGTGGTTTTAATTTCGTGACTGATCGGACTTTCAAAAAAAATAACCCTCGTATATTACAGAAATGTTTGGTTTTTGAGCGGAAGAAATGATACCTCCGAAACTCTTATCGTATTGTTTTCAATTTCATTGTAATTTTTTTTAGATTAAACTTATTTGTAATTCAATGTTTCTCTAAATACTTTACAAAAATTAACATTGAACACGTTTTTTCATTGCGGTTGATTTATTTTATTGATCGGGAATATAACTCATTTCCCATTAATTCTGTGACATATTATCACGGATGGATCGATAAGATGTTATTTAGTTAAGTAAGGATTAAATACCGATAATGCAAGGAAAGTTTAATAAATCATATTTTTGGATTATTTAAGTAAATAATATGTTATAGTTAAAAGCGTTTTATTTAATTATAGTTAAATACGTTATTAGAATAACACTGACAAACATAATTTTTATTTCCTAACATGTACACGATTTTAATCTGTTTTGTGATGCTGTAAACGAATATGAACTCAGAATCTTTGTATCACCCACAATTTTTGAAACATTTTTAAATTTTATTTAAAGGTTTTTTTTTCATTTTTTACGTATAGTTAATAAGCTTTTATATTGTATTTTATTAGCTCATTTTTTATCGTTTAACTTTTTAATATAATTTTTAAGTTACAAATAAATTATACTAGACAATGAATTAAATCATATTATAGTCACATATTATGACATATGTACCTATGGTTTGGCGTGAACCAAACGTAACCGATTGTTACTTTTGTTAAACAAATGTGTCTGGAATTTCTAAAAATTGTATAAAATATGTTACATTGCATTCTATAATCAGGCCTATACCTTACAGTGAAATTATTCCGGTTCCTAAGCCATCTGTGAATGTATGTTTCGAAAGCAACGATGAAGAATCGGACAGTACTGAAGAAGACAACAACGATTTTGATTTTGAATTATCTTCCGATAAGACACATCTTATATCACAAGGAGAATTAAATTACTTTGTTGAGGTTTCAAATTTATCAAAAAATCTAGTTGCACTGTTAGGATCAAGACTGCAAAATTGGAATTTACTTCAAAAAAATACAATAATTTCGGGCTTTCGAAGCCGACAAAAATAACTTTTTCAGTACTTTATTGATGAAAATAATTTGGTTTATTGCACAAATATTGATGAGCTTATGTTGCACTTCGGACAAGTTCATAAACCTGAAGACTGATACGTTTTCATAGATTCGTCCAAGTATAGTTTAAAAGCGGTTTTACTACACAACGGTAACAAATATCCTTCGATATCAATCGCTTATAGTATTGATTTGAAAGAGACATACGATGTGGATAAAAGACGTTCTTGAAAAAATAAATTATAAAAACATAGCTGGAACATATGTGGTGATTTGAAGTTATAGCGATTTTATTAGGCGGCACATGTTAAGTACATGTGTTTTCTTTGTGAATGGGACAGCCGAGCTAGGGATAAAAATTACGTTACCAAAGAATGGAAGAAACGAGACAACTTAATCCAAATGGGAATTCACGAGCCCTTAGTTGAACCCAAAACAATATTTTTACACCCTCGCTATATCAATCAAGGACTAATGAAAAATTTTGTAAAAGCAATGAAGGATAGTCCTGGATTTTTATTCATAGGCAGAAATTTCAGAATGTAAATGAAGGAAAAATTAAAGAAGGAATATTTGTTGGTCCTCAAATAAGAGAGTCGGTCAAAGATGATGTATTTAACTCGATGTTAACTAATGTAGAAAGTGCAGTTTGGACTTCATTTATAGACTTTTTCATAGAAATCCGACAATTACCACGATATTGTTAATCAACTTCTTACTACACACACAGCTATGGGATGTAATATGTCTTTGAAAATACATTACTTCCACTCGCATCTGGATTTTTTCTTTGACAACCTCGGAGACATAAGTGACGAAGACGGTGGTGAACATTTCTGCCAAGATATTCGGTGATGGAAAGCCGCTATAAAAGGAAATGGAATACCAACATGCTTGTCGATTATTGTTGGAAATTAATTCGGGTTGTGCCTGAGACTATTTATAAAGGAAAAGCATCAGCGAAATCATTCTAACACAGGTATGGCCATGCAAAATTATAAATTTTAACTATATTTTCCCTTATTTTGTTTGAAGTTTAATTTATTTAAAACTAAGGGCGATAGAAAAATTGTATTTACAGATCTGTAATGTACGTAAAAAAGCAATACAAGAAAGGGTATCACACTTAGAGAAACATTAAAAAAATATTTTTTTGTCTATCATTTAATCCAGGGGTCGGCAACCTTTCTTTCTTTTTTCTGTTTAGCCTCCGGTAACTACCGTTTTAGATAATACTTCAGAGGATGAATGACAATGATGTGTATGAATGTGAATGAATTGTAGTCTTGTACATTCTCAGTTCGACCATACCTGAGATGTGTGGTTAATTGAAACGCGACCACCAAAGAACACCGGTATCCACGATCTAGTATTCAAATCAGTGTAAAAATAGCTGGCTTTACTAGGACTTGAACGCTGGAACTCTCGACTTCCAAATCAGCTGATTTGGGAAGACGCGTTGTTCACCACTAGACCAACCCGGTGGGTTAGGGGTCGGCAACCTGCGGCTCGCGAGCCACATACGGCTCTTTGGATGTGAAGCTGCGGCTCTTTAGTTCCATACGCAAATATTATTTATTTTATAAAAAAAAAGAAAACATTTAAAAATCGTTCTGAATCGATTAACGAGGATTAGGCACCGATTCTATCGTTTTGCCACTTGTATTCGCTTTTCACCGCACCCCTCCCCAGTGACACGCGTCGTTGCTGTCGTCAGTCGGTCAGAAGCTCTCCCATGACGCCGTCGTCGGATGTTTCTATGTAGGTTTTAATTCGCTTTTGACGCAAGACAATTTGACGTCTTCACCAGTGCTTTGGCTGTGACGTATAGTTTGTTGTTTCAAGTAAAAGAGAAGCTAATTATCTTCTCAAAGTTACGTATGTACATATATATAATAATAATAAAAAAACCGAAGTAAAGATAGGTAACATAATAAGTATTATATTTTTAAAATACATATTATACATATTTTTCCCCAAATAAGATACCTAACTACTTTTTTGAAGTAGATAAGAATTGTCAAAAAAGAAACAAAGTACTACTGTTGGATATTACCGCGAAAGTGTTTTTATTAAAATATCTATTTAATAAATTACCTATTTTATAGCTTTTATTATTTAAAAATTAGCTTTAAACTAATAATTATAAGTGTAAGTACCTATAAATTGTTATTTAATAAACCTATTTTCGAAAAACATTTAGTGGCTCTTTATAAACTTTGAAATTTTGTAAATTGTAATTTTTGACTCTTCTGACTCAAAAGGTTGCCGACCCCTGATCTAATCGATAATTGTTTTAAGTCTATGCATTTAAATAAAATCTTAAATAATTCGATATGTTTTTAATTAAAATTAATGGAACTAATTTATGTACAATATTAATTAAAATAAAAATTAATTATTGAAAATAAAAGTAGTATTTTTTAGAACGGTATACTACAGCGCTATTTTAATGTAAACCAGACTGTACTATAATGAAAAGACGGGTCAATGCAGCAGTAAAGCAAAAGTGAGTCATAGTATCGCATGACGTTAAACTTAAAGGAGTTAAAAGGGTGGCTGTAGTTTGTTGGAATTTTGCCAAAAATAAAGAGCAATGAAACTGGAGCACGATTGCGCCCGACTCACACATACATATACATTTGGAGAAGTAGTCTGTATATATATATATATATATATATATATATATATATATATATATATATATATATATATATATATTTGTTATAAATTCGACTTTAGTTTAAATTTGGTAATCGATTTCTCAAAAGTAAAATATTCTATTTCTATCAACTTGATTGAAATTTAATGTGGTTTTATTTATATACTTCGATTACTACAAGTTGTCACGCAAATTTATTTTTATTCACAGTTGTACATGTGAAATAGTACAGTGTTGCCAAATTGTTTGTTATACATATAATTGTGTATCTTGTGATGAAGTTTACATATTTGATTAGTTATATGAATTTTATTTACGGACCGTTTTTTTTTTTTTTTTTTAATTTCACTTAGATGCAATAAAAATTGTCGCAGTAAGTGGATCGAATGGCCGGATTTCCGGTTATAGTTAAGAAAAAAAGGATGTTTCACTGCTGTAATGATTTTACTTTCCCGTCTAGATAGCCCTACAGCCGAGCTATAGTTCTAGAACGGAAATATTGTTATCGGTCCAATTTAGAAATATACGGTTTATACCGGATATTGACGTTTTGACACCTAAGGAACCCAAAAAACCGGATGGAAATTTTTGAATGATATTATTCGTTTGTATGTGTGTGTGTTAGTTGTCGATCTCTAAATCACCTTATATCTCCAGCACTACTGAACCGATTTGACCGAACTTTGTCAGATGACTACTACGTATGGGACATTGATGAAATTAAGTTTTCAAATTAAAAGGTCAAGTGGTTGAGGCTGAAGAGCAAGGTAAGGTCATTCGCCTCAGTATCTTGAAATTTCGCCTGATTTCATATTTTTCCTTGGCAGATTAAAAAATGAGAATTTTTGCAAAAAAGAATTTTGGAAAATCTCACCCACCCATTCCAAAAAGTACTCTAAACTACTGATATATTGTATCGTCACAGGTGATCGGTATAATTAAATAAATGAATAATATTTAGAGTGTAAAAAAGTAACTACGTCTGGCTGGGTCTCGACCACCATTGTCCGGTCGAATCAGTACCTGGCGCGTTAAGTCTCACTGCTACATCAACTGCTGACCGTACAAGCGTTAAGTTATGAAGTTGCATTAGTTTAGTTAGTGCCGACCGTCGCCGTTAATACCGCCACACCCGCGCGAAGTAAATACGTTATGCGCGCGCGCGATTTAGTTAGATTAATTTAATTAAATAAACGAAAAAATATGATATTTAAATAAAATTATAAATATTTTAGGTTAATTTATGTGTAAGCCGTGCTCAGAAATAATCCCACACTTTAAGGACTTTCCCGGAACGCGGCTAGCCGCGTGATGGAAAAGATCTACGACTGTGTCGTCAGCTTTTGAAAACAAAGTTACCATATCATCTAAATAAACCCTGGTTACAAGTTGATTTTCAATATTAAATTTAAAAAAAAAACTTAATATTTTAAGTACATGTCCCATTCAGTCCTATATTTTGAAGATTAAAAACTTATTTAATCGTGTAATTATTATTTATTTTAATAAGTGAAAGAAGCCGTAATAAGAAAGGGAGTCCGACAAGGATGTTCCCTATCTCCGTTACTTTTTAATCTTTACATGAATCTAGCGGTTAATGATGTTAAAGAACAATTTAGATTCGGAGTAACAGTACAAGGTGAAAAGATAAAGATGCTATGATTTGCTGATGATATAGTAATTCTAGCCGAGAATAAAAAGGATTTAGAAGAAACAATGAACGGCATAGATGAAGTCCTACGCAAGAACTATCGCGTGAAAATAAACAAGAACAAAACAAAAGTAATGAAATGCAGTAGAAATAACAAAGATGGACCACTGAATGTGAAAATAGGTGGAGAAAAGATTATGGAGGTAGAAGAATTTTGTTATTTGGGAAGTAGAATTACTAAAGATGGACGAAGCAGGAGCGATATAAAATGCCGAATAGCACAAGCGAAACGAGCCTTCAATAAGAAATATAATTTGTTTACATCAAAAATTAATTTAAATGTCAGGAAAAAATTTTTGAAAATATATGTTTGGAGCGTCGCTTTATATGGAAGTGAAACTTTGACGATCGGAGTATCTGAGAAGAAAAGATTAGAAGCTTTTGAAATACGGTGCTATAGGAGAATGTTAAAAATCAGACGGGTGGATAAAGTGACAAATGAAGAGGTATTGCGACAAATAGATGAAGAAAGAAGCATTTGAAAAAATATAGTTAAAAGGAGAGACAGACTTATAGGCCACATACTAAGGCATCCTGGAATAGTCGCTTTAATATTGGAGGGACAGGTAGAAGGAAAAAATTGTATAAGCAGGCAACGTTTGGAATATGTAAAACAAATTTTTGGGATGTAGGATGTAGGGGGTTACCGAAATGAAACTAGTAGCACTAGATAGGGAATCTTGGAGAGCTGCATCAAACTAGTCAAATCACTAAAGACAAAAAAAAAATAAGTGAACCCGATTGTCTGCAACAAATCCGAAAAAATTAGTTTCCTTAAAAAAATAATTCCTCCTCTATGAATCATGAGACCTTGCCGTTGGTGAGGGGGCTTGAGTGCTCAGGGATACAGAGTAGCTGGACCGAAGGTGCAACCATATCGGAGAGGTATCTGTTGAGAGCCAGACTAAGGAATGATTCCTGAAAGAGGGCAGCAGCTCTTTCAGTAGTTGTTAGGGGCGTGAGTCACAATGACTTAAACGGCCGTATCAACATCACTCAGTCCTCTGAGTACTGCGCAGCTGAAAGCAATGGAAAACTACAGCTGCTTTTTTTCCAAGAAAATGTGGCTCTCTGCATTTTCACATAGCAACAATGGAGGCGCCTTCCTTGGTAAAATATTCCGGAGGTAAAATAGTCCCCCGTTCGGATCTCCGGGTGGGGACTACTAAGGAAGGGGTCACCAGAAAATTAAAAAATAACATTCTACGAGTCGGAGCGTGGAATGTTAGAAGCTTAAAAAAGGTTGGTAGGCTAGAAAATTTAAAAAGGGAAATGGATAGGGTGAATGTGGATATAGTAGGAATTAGTGAGGTTCGGTGGGAAGAGGAAGGCGACTTTTGGTCAGGTGATTTTAGAGTAATTAACTCAGCGTCAAATAATGGGCAGGCAGGAGTAGGTTTCGTGATGAACAAGAAGATAGGGAGGAGAGTGGAGTATTTCAAAACGCATAGCGATAGAATCATTGTAATAAGGATAAAATCAAAACCTAAACCGACAACGATTGTTAACGTTTATATGCCTACAAGCGCCCATGATGATGATGAGGTAGAGTGTGTATACGAAGAGATTGATGAAGCAATTAAACACGTAAAGGGAGATGAAAATTTAATAATAGTTGGAGATTGGAATGCAAGCATTGGAAAAGGCAAGGAAGGAAATATAGTGGGTGAATATGGGCTGGGCAAAAGGAATGAAAGAGGGGACCGACTTATAGAATTTTGCACGAAGTATAATTTAGTAATTGCCAACACCCAATTTAAAAATCATAATAGAAGAATATACACTTGGAAAAAGCCAGGCGATACTGGAAGGTATCAGATAGATTATATCATGGTTAAGCAAAGATTTAGAAATCAACTCGTTGACTGCAAAACTTACCCTGGAGCAGACATTGATAGCGACCATAATTTGGTGATAATGAAATGTAGATTGGGGTTTAAAAACCTGAAGAAAAGTTGTCAGATGAATCGGTGGAATTTAGAGAAGCTTGAGGAAGAAGAGGTAAAGAAGATTTTTGAGGAGGACATCGCAAGAGGTCTGAGTAAAAAAGATATGGTAGAAAATGTAGAAGAAGAATGGGAGAATGTTAAAAAGGAAATTCTTAAATCAGCTGAAGCAAACTTAGGCGGAATAAAGAGAACTGGTAGAAAACCTTGGGTTTCAGACGATATATTGCAGCTGATGGATGAACGTAGAAAATATAAGAATGCTAATGATGAAGAAAGTAAAAGGAACTATCGGCAATTAAGAAATGCTATAAATAGGAAATGCAAACTGGCGAAAGAAGAGTGGATTAAAGAAAAGTGTTCAGAAGTGGAAAGAGAAATGAACATTGGTAAAATTGACGGAGCATACAGGAAAGTTAAGGAAAATTTTGGGGTACATAAATTAAAATCTAATAATGTGTTAAACAAAGATGGTACACCAATATATAATACGAAAGGTAAAGTCGATAGATGGGTGGAATATATTGAAGAGTTATACGGAGGAAATGAATTAGAAAATGGTGTTATAGAGGAAGAAGAGGAAGTTGAGGAGGATGAAATGGGAGAAACAATACTGAGATCTGAATTTAAGAGAGCATTAAAAGATTTAAATGGCAGAAAGGCTCCTGGAATAGACGGAATACCTGTAGAATTACTGCGCAGTGCAGGTGAGGAAGCGATTGATAGATTATACAAACTGGTGTGTAATATTTATGAAAAAGGGGAATTTCCATCAGACTTCAAAAAAAGTGTTATAGTTATGATACCAAAGAAAGCAGGGGCAGATAAATGTGAAGAATACAGAACAATTAGTTTAACTAGTCATGCATCAAAAATCTTAACTAGAATTTTATACAGAAGAATTGAGAGGAGAGTGGAAGAAGTGTTAGGAGAAGACCAATTTGGTTTCAGGAAAAGTATAGGAACAAGGGAAGCAATTTTAGGCCTCAGATTAATAGTAGAAGGAAGATTAAAGAAAAACAAACCAACATACTTGGCGTTTATAGACCTAGAAAAGGCTTTCGATAACGTAGATTGGAATAAAATGTTCAGCATTTTAAAAAAATTAGGGTTCAAATACAGAGATAGAAGAACAATTGCTAACATGTACAGGAACCAAACAGCAACAATAACAATTGAAGAACATAAGAAAGAAGCCCTAATAAGAAAGGGAGTCCGACAAGGATGTTCCCTATCTCCGTTACTTTTTAATCTTTACATGGAACTAGCAGTTAATGATATTAAAGAACAATTTAGATTCGGAGTAACAGTACAAGGTGAAAAGATAAAGATGCTACGATTTGCTGATGATATAGTAATTCTAGCCGAGAGTAAAAAGGATTTAGAAGAAACAATGAATGGCATAGATGAAGTCCTACGCAAGAACTATCGCATGAAAATAAACAAGAACAAAACAAAAGTAATGAAATGTAGTAGAAATAACAAAGATGGACCCCTGAATGTGAAAATAGGAGGAGAAAAGATTATGGAGGTAGAAGAATTTTGTTATTTGGGAAGTAAAATTACTAAAGATGGACGAAGCAGGAGCGATATAAAATGCCGAATAGCACAAGCTAAACGAGCCTTCAGTAAGAAATATAATTTGTTTACATCAAAAATGAATTTAAATGTCAGGAAAAGATTTTTGAAAGTGTATGTTTGGAGTGTCGCTTTATATGGAAGTGAAACTTGGACAATCGGAGTATCTGAGAAGAAAAGATTAGAAGCTTTTGAAATGTGGTGCTATAGGAGAATGTTAAAAATCAGATGGGTGGATAAAGTGACAAATGAAGAGGTATTGCGGCAAATAGATGAAGAAAGAAGCATTTGGAAGAATATAGTTAAAAGAAGAGACAGACTTATAGGCCACATACTAAGGCATCCTGGAATAGTCGCTTTAATATTGGAAGGACAGGTAGAAGGGAAAAATTGTGTAGGCAGGCCACGTTTGGAGTATGTAAAACAAATTGTTGGGGATGTAGGATGTAGAGGGTATACTGAAATGAAACGACTAGCACTAGATAGGGAATCTTGGAGAGCTGCATCAAACCAGTCAAATGACTGAAGACAAAAAAAAAAAAAAAAAATAATTAAAAATATTGGTACTCTGATGCCCTTTGTTCGATCGGGTCAAAATTCAGATAAAAGGTGGGTTATTATTATAATAAGCAAACTATTTGTGCCAATTTCAACTTTTTTAGTCAACTTGTTTTACACATATGAGACAAAAACTGTTGAGAATAATGTCGGATATCCGCCCACCACTAAATCCGATCCACCTAAAAGTTTGGAATTTAAAATAACTTAATAAGTACCTTCATTACGTTAAAGATTAACTTTCTGCGACCAATATATAGCCTGACTTCCTCAGTGGAACGCTCCCAGAAGTGATAATTCCTATCGCTAAACTGTCTGCTCCGTTCTTAGCCCTAATGGGCTTTACCGGAGGTCATCTTATCCACCCTCAAATGCTGATTACATATCACAATCGTTAGCCAGGCATCTTCAGGATGCATCGATGCAAACGCATCGGTAGACGTTTCCATCATTATTTTAAGTCGACTTGCTATCGCCTTCGCTGTAAGCTTCTTCCAAAATGTTTTTGTTCGTCTTCTCTAATTTGTAGTCCTTTCAAATATTTAATCGTTCCGCGGAAGCACGATCTCCACGCCTCGCTCTAACGTAAGGGCACGAACTAATCGTTCATAAAATAAACTTCAAAACTAGGCTGCCTTAATAAATATATCGGTTAATTTGAATCTCTAATATTCTATTTTCATACCTGTTAGATTGTTGATCGCAAGAACAGTTTTGTCCTGACACTTTTAATTCGTCAAAAACAAAAAAACAATTTCACAAAAAAAAAGCTTTTTTCCGCTCTGGGCCTGAGTTACGTACTTGTTAGGTAAAACCCATGAAGCGCTCCGCAAGCTTCTAATGTCTGGAAAGAGATCGTGTGTATATCACCCACCGATAGTCTGAACTCATATAGCCTGCCTTATATCATAACCATGTTGTTAGATATCCCGATTCTTTTTGGAAGTCAGCTCACCCAACTTCCTAGCAACAAATCGCTCCTGTGTCTCAAAACCTAGAATATCAACCGGTTTCACTCTGTTTCAACCGATGTCATCCTTTCCGCCCAAACTTGCGCAGCATACATAATTGCTTCATACACGCCCTTGTGCAGAATACATAGGGTCCTAAAATGAGACCCCGGTCCGGATTGACGACGCGCCAGATCCAAAAAAAACATCACAAGCCTTTTCTGCGAAGCACTGCATTGAAGGTGCCTCTTGAACTGAAATTTCTCATCAAGATACACCCGTAGGTACTTCTGTACTTGAGTGTATTTTATTCAACAACCCGACATCGATAGTCGAACTTGCCGACTATCCGCCGAACGGCCTTTGAAGAGCATCATCGTTGTCTTCTCCGGACCGATATGATGAACTAATAGCCGGATCCTTGTCGCTCCCTTAAACAACGATTTTACAATCCCTTTCTTTCAGCACACTGGGAAGAATCCGCGAAACAATAATTTATTATATACACGCGTGATAATTCTCACGTTAACTCAAACCGAGCGTTAGCTGTCAGTCCATTAAAATCAGGCACCTTACCTCTACCAAGACTACAGATAGCCCGACCACCTCGGCCTCAGCAATCTCCAGAAATAATGCATCCCCGCGAAACAGAGCGACCTCACACCGTACCCGAAGATGGTATGGTCTCTCCAGCTTCGCTAGCACCAGGCAGAAAATCGTCGAGTAGTCTGCGTAAAGTTTCGGATATACACGAAACCATGCCCTGCCGGGTCGAGAGAGCGGACAGAAGAACATCCTTTCTACGTTTATGTCCTAGAACCCTATATACGACTCCACAGGTATCGTTATTTCCTTGGTAGTTCACAAAGGAATGCTCCGAGTCCCTTTTGGTCGTCCGGTTATCAAAATAGTTGGATCTCCGATCCCTGTAAGTCACCAATAAGAACTGCCCGTCGCTCAGGATCACCCTCACGTTGACAGGCCTTCCGTAAACGACAAACTGCTTTCTTCATATTAAAAAACTCCGTATTCCACCAAGGGGTCAACCTCTCTTCGGGGAATCGAGCTGTCAGGCATTCATAAAAGCCGATGTTAATATCTCCGCCAGGTTCTCTAGACCAGTCGTGTCCAGACCCTGAGCTAAAACGCTAAGTCTGGCTGACAAAAGATCGACAAACTTCTTCCAATCCGATGCCTCGTACATCGAAATCTTTGTGACGTTTTCAAAGAATTTATGTCGAGCCGGTCGGGGTATGTTAATTAAAATACAGGAATCGGTCTGAACGTACGTACAAATATAATTCTACCGGAAATTTTTGTGACTTTTTTTTATGATTTTTGGACTAAAGAGGATCCTGTTACGTCGACATTACCAAAACTCCTGATAATCAAACGTTTGGCCGATATGTTATACTTTTACTTTATAGCTATGCTCTCACAGCAGTAATACCAAAAGCCGGGACACTAATTCTGATTTAATCCGTTTAATTCTGATTTCTTTCTTTTTCCTGTTTAGCCTCCGGTTATTACTTTACAGATAATACTTCAGAGGGTGATATGTATGAGTGTAAATGAAGTGTAATCTTGTGCAGTCTCAGTTCGACCATTCCTGAGATGTGTGGTTAATTGAAACGCAACCACCAAAGAACACCGGTATCTACAATCTAGTATTCAAATCCGTGTAAAAATAACTGACTGTACTAGGACTTGAACGCTGGAACTCTAGACTTTCAAATCAGCTGATTTGGGAAGACGCGTTCACCACTAGACCAACCCGGTGGGTTAGGGGTCGGCAACCTGCGGCTCGCGAGCCACATACGACTCTTTGGATGTGAAGCTGCGGCTCTTTAGTTCCATACGCAAATATTATTTACCATTAGACCATCCTGGTGGGTTTAATTTTGATTTATATGCGGATAAACTTTACGTGTGATGTTACCTTAATACACCATAACTGGTAGGTTATTCTTAGAACGTTTATAGAATTTTCTTATAACACTGCTAAAAAAAAATAGCCAGAATGTTCTTGAAATATTTTAGACACGGAGAAACAATTAATACTGTATTTTTAAGGTATTTATATAAAGTATTTAGTGAAAATACCCTAATATTGATTTTTCTTTCTCCGTTTTCTCTTACGTAAGCAATTAAATAGCTCTCTCGTCCATTGTCACAAGAAATAAACAAAGCGTCAATCAGTCTTTCCCTAAGACGTCTACCTAACACTTAAACGTCTCCTAACCTATCTAATTTTTCATTTATCATCCGTGTAAAACCTTTTAATCATTTTCCTAGTCTAATTAAGTTTTTTTTTAACAAACTGTTAGGTTTATTTAATTATATTACAGCAAATTTTATATATCTTTCGGTTGAATTTGAGCATTAAAAATAAATCATTTACTTAATTAATTGGCAATAAGTATGTATATGTATATATATATATATATATATATATATATATATACATACACGAAAGTTTACGGGTCTGAGTTTGTTTGTAACAGCATCACGTTAGAACGGATCAACCAACTGCTTTCAAATTTTCAGTCGTGTTATCCTAGGGAAGCTTTTAAGCCGTAGATAATTATTTTCAGTCACCATGGCAACAGAAATATAATAAAGTAAAACGACTCTTTTTTCCTTATTGAATATCCGTAAAATATTTTAATATTCACATTACTTTATTTACTATTATTCTGTCGTTTTTTTTTCAAGTATTTGTAAATTAATAATATTTACTTCGTCGTTTTCTATTCTTTTTTGTATATAACGTCCCTGTCATTATTCATTTTTCTTCTTCTTCTTCTTCTTCCTCCTCCTCCTCCTCCTCCTCCTCCTCCTTCCTCCTCCTCCTCCTCCTCCTCCTCCTCCTCCTCCTCCTCCTCCTCCTCATCCTCATCCTCATCCTCATCCTCATCCTCATCCTCATCCTCATCCTCATCCTCATCCTCATCCTCATCCTCCTCCTCCACCTCCTCCTCCTACTCCTCTCCTCCTCTCCTCCTCCTCGTTCCCTTCCTATATATTTTTTGAATAATTTTCATTATGCCCTGTAAGAAGACTTTTTTCCTGTTTAAATAGCCTCCGGTATCACCATAAGGTATTACTTCAAAGGATAATATGTGTAAATGTAAATGAAGTGTAGTCTTGTACAGTCTCAGATCGATCACTCCTGAGGAGTATGGTTAATTGAATACCTAACCAGTAAAGAACACCGGTATTCACGATATAGTATACTAATCCGTATAAAATTAAGGATTTTAACCTTAGAACTTTGGACTTTATAATCAGTTGATTTGCGATGACGAATTCACCACTAGACCAGCCCGGTGGGCAATCTAAGAAGAGATCGGAATCTATGACGTTTATCTCGTGCCGTTAAGCCTAACCGGGTTTTACGAGAACAAGTATTCAAAGTGGAAAGAGATCACCACCTGGAGGTAAAACGAGCACATAAATGTTTTTCATAATTGTGAGGATAACGAATGCATAAGGGATTCAGAGGGTGGAGCCCTCTGGCTAGACGCCAGAGGGCTCCACCCTCTGCTCTCCCCCTCCCCCAATCTTCCTCCAACCACCCTCTGATTTGCTCTCTCGACCGGCTAGTAGTTTAACCAAAACATTTACCCAATATTTTGTTAATTATATGAAATTTTAATATTTATGTATGTAGATGCTTTTATTAATTTGTTTTTCAAATTTTCTTTTCGGTCAATGACGATTTGTTCGTCTAAGTTCTCGGATTAACAAAGTGAAGGCGCAAAAATGACTATAATAATTGTCAAGTATTATCCTTTAGATGACTTGCTTCGATGTTTCGAACGCGTGCGTTTAATCGCATAATTTTGGCGATCGAGTAAAGCAAACAAGTTTAGAAAATTTATACTTTGGTGAAAAAAGAACTTCGTTTTCGTTTCAAAATATATAATGTTTACGAAAATTCGTTGTTTACAATAAAAAAAAAAATAAGCAAGTATTACAAAGGATTAATAGAGTTTTCTGTCAAGTCAGTCAGTCGCTCTATTTCTCTCGTTATGTTAATCATACGTTCTTTCACCACCTTCAAACCCTAATTCCCTCCCAAACTCGCTCGATCTATCTCTCTCTTTTATGTGCTAAATGCAAACGATCTAGTAAAGTTGATTGCATGTAAAACCTAATCCCTGATTAAACTTTACTTCACTAGCTTTACGTGGAATAAATTTATGCACCGCAGTTCTCGTTGTAAAGTCCACCGCAGAGTAAAATGTTGTTCGTATTCCGTGCGAGTGCGTGCGTTTACATTTTCATTTTGATTACAAATGAAGATTGTGTACCTTATGCAAATATATCCATTTCTCTTGGATTTAAATGTTAACTGAGAATACCAAGTTGTATTAAAGATTGACTTTACCCCTTTATTTCCTTGCATTGTATTTATCCAAATTAAATATCCTTTTAAATATATTGCTTTATGTATTTACTTACGTTGGTGTGTGTGTGTGTGTGTGTGTTTTTTTTTTAATCTGTTTCTTTAAGAGGAGGCGGAATACCTACCTAATACAGGGTCATTCACGGAAACCGGATATTTTTAAAATAATCATAACAAATTGAATATTTACTTTAAAAAAGTTTTATTGGTACTGAAACGCTTGTTAAATCAAAGCATTTGTTAGTTACTCATGTCCGGCAAGTGATGTCCATTTTGGGCCTTTCACGGTAACCGGCCTCAATTCTTTGCAGCATGTCTGGGTGACGTGATGACGAATTGCGATCTTTAGGTCCTCCAATGTACGCGGTTTATCGCCGTACACACGCGATTTCAGAAACCCCCGCAGAAAAAAATCACAACTACTCAAGTCGGGGGACCGAGGGAGACAAGGAATGTCGCCGAATCTGGAAACGATCCGTCCCGGAAACAAGTTACGGAGAACAGCCATCGTTACCCTCGCTGTGTGCGCTGTAGCTCCATCCTGCTGGAATAACTCATTTTGAAAATCGATTCCCCGGTTTCGTAACTCAGGGATGAAAAACGTATACAACATCGCAATGTAACGATCGGCTGTTACAGTTACGGCAGCGTCATTTTCTTCAAAAAAATACGGTCCGATAACACCGACCTTTCCTATTGCACACCAGACAGTCACCTTTGGGCTATGAGTGGTCTCTCGTGAAGCCGATGTGGGTTTCTTTCTGCCCGATACCGGCAATTCTGTTTGTTTACGAAGCCATTCGGATGAAAACTTAGCAAAGTCCCTTTGCTAAGCTCAAATTAAGTTCAACGGGGATGTCTCATGGAAAAATATTTAAAAATCCTTCCTCTTGCCTTAAAAATTAAGTACGCTTAAATATAAGTACCCTCTTAAAAGTTAATCCCCCCTCTGGCTTAAAGATTAAGTATTCTATTAACTGATCGCTTAATTGAATAATTTATTCTAAAAAATTTAAAATGGGACTTTATGCTTAGGTTAAGCGGTAAAGTATAAATAATTTAAATAATTTTTTTTTTATATCTACTTATTAGAAGTTAATAGTAGCTATCGCTTAGCATCTATTTACATTTTTTAATTAGTAAAATCTATTAATTAAGTCTCTATTGATGGATAGCTTAACTTGCTAGCATAAAATGATTTATGTACTAACATGATACTAACATTATGTACTAACATTTATGTACTAAATGATTTATGTTGTAGTTGACATACAACATAGTATGTTGTATGTCAACTACAACATAGTATGTTCTTCGTTACGTGCTAAAATTATTTATAAAATTATAGTGGTTCAATAAATAACTTTTTAAAATGCATTTCTTAAATTGACAATTTTTAATTATTAAGGGTGACATTTACGTATCATCTCTATTTTTGTAAAATAACCCTTCATTCTTTTTTTTTTTTTACTTTCCCGTCTAGATAGCGCTATAACAGAGCTATAGATAGCGCTATAGCTCTATAAGTGAAAGTGTTGTAATCGGTCCATTTGGGCATACGTGGTTTTCACCGGACGTATCTTGACGTTTTCACACCTGAGGAACCATAAAAATCGGATAGACATTTTCCGGATGTTAATATTAGTAAATACGTGTATGTATTCGGTGTCGGCCTCATATCACCTTGTATATCCAGAGCTACTGGACCGATTTTGACAAAACTCTGTCAAATTGCTTCTATATATGGGGCATTGATGCCGTTACATTTTCAACTTAAAAGGTCAAAAACTGTAGTGAGGAAGGTCACTCTTGTATCTCAAGATTTCACCTAATTAAGTCAATTGTTAACGATTAAAAAATAACAATATGTTCAACAAAAAATTTAGTAAAATCGCACCTCCGCCTCAAAAATTGCTGTTGTAGTCTGCTACTATGTTGTGACGTCACAAACAAACGAATAATATTTAAAATGTAAAAAAGTAACTTGATTGCAGGGTCGACTTGGTACCTGTGGTGCGTTAAGTCTCGCGGTTGCACCAGTTTGTAGATCAAACGAGCGAAATTTGTTCTATGTATATTGTGAAATTTCATTAGTTATATGTCGACAGTCGCTACTAGTACCGTGTCACATCCGCACGAATGAAATACGGTATACGCGCGCGCTCTTTAGTTAGCATCATTGAATTAAATAAACGAAAAAAAAAATTAAATAAAATGTTAAATATTTTTAATTAAGTTGTGTGCCGTGCATTAGAAACAATTTATAACGTCACGTGGGGGCTATAGCCGCGTTGCGTCTAAAACTGTGTTGTCAGCTTTTTTTTTTTTTTTAATAAAATAATTATAAACAATTTTATTTCAAAATATTTAGTATAAAATTGTATAGCAGTTATACTATGTCGGGTATGATAGTAACTTTGTTAATATTCTGTATAATGCATACATTTTATATATGAAATACCCCGTGTGATTTAAATTATAAATGAACGATAATTTTTTTTTATATATTATATTTACTTTGGTTATTTTTGTTATTTCCAGGCGAGGACACTTCTTTAAGGTTCTCTGTTACTCCTTCAACCGGTACCGATACAGGATTTAACCAATGGTTGGCTGGTATGAAAATGGTTGCCCAACTACCAGAGGGAATACCTCAGGAGTTCAGAAGAACTGTAAGTTTTTTTTTTAATATTTTTTAATTATTCTCTCTAATTTCCATTTATTTTTTCGAAATAGATTTTTGTGAAAAATGTTGTTTTTTCCTATAAAATGATGTGTAATAAATAAATAGATAAATAAATTGTTATTATGTTCGGAACATAAAAAAACATTTTATATATACAGAGTGATTTTTAGTCCTGTTATCCAATTTTAAATATAATTTAAAAAAAGGAAATTTAGATGGAATAAAAAAATGTATTTGTTACAAAAGAGATTTAATAAAAAGCTATTACTTACATAATTGTTAATTTGGTTACCTGGCATTTCTCCCGCCGCCACCCCATTCGGTCGCCCTAGAGCATAGACCAAATGTTCCGTGCCAAAAAACGGCTACTGTGCCTCAAAACAGATTTGCGACCTCGTTATTCCTAATGCTCCTAGTGAGCTCCTATCTTGCGTGAGCGGTTAAGCTGGGTGCCGTATAGCACCCGCTTACGTGTCCCTACCGCTCACTTGTCAAATTAAAACTAGATCGGTGAGGCGCACCCCTTGTTACAAATTAAAACTAAAAAAGTTATAAGTTAAAAAGACGTCAATTTAAGCCGCCACGCCTCGGTCGCTGTCAGCCAGCTAGTGCCTGTCCACCATTTAAAGTGCTTTGAGCTTTTACTGGCTGGTGGCCAGCCATTATTTCGGATAAGGACTTCCAACAACTCCGCTAAAGGAATCAATAAATCCCATTTAAATTTAAAATCTAACGATGTCGGTTGAACATCGCAACCTCATCGAGGAACCCCCACACGGTCCGACAATGCGGCTCTCGCCACATCGACTCGCCGTTTATGAGCGGCAAGTTTTCCCCCTGACCTCTAAGTTCCAGGGTGGCCCGGTCTCTGCCCCCCCCCCCAAGAGCAGGGTAGTCGAACATAAGATGTTCGTTCGACTGGACCTCCCCGCAGACACACAACTCATCAGCCGCTAGGCGAAACCTAAACAGATATTGCATCAAATTCACATGGTTGGTGAGCACTTGGGCACCCGACGCCCTTAAAAATTAATTCGAGGCACACCATCCCCCCCAGATCCTGTATAAATCTATACAGGGATCTTCCCTTATTCGTGGTGTGCCATTCATGCTGCCATGCATCCATCGCGAGGCTCCATAGCCTCTTACGCAGGCGGGAAATGGGCAACTGAACGAAATTTGGACCCGGTGCATTGTGATAGTCGTTCCGCTCCGGTTCTAGCCCGGCTCGAAACTGCAATCCCAAATACCTCGGTTTCCCGACCTCTTCGCAACTTCCACATGGCTGCTCGAACTTTCACATACATAATTGTTAAAGAATATGCTCAAATTGCCCACCCCTTGCGGTTATACACGCACGGACTCTTTTCAGCATATTAGCAGAAACCTTTTTTAAGAGTCGCATTGGAAATATCCGTGATTAAGTCTGTAATATTGACTTTATAAGTTCATCAATATTGTGAGGATTGTTTTTGAAGGCCTCAGACTTCAAAAAGTAGTCAGGAGATGTGAGGTCTGGGGACCTTGGAGGCTATAAGTCCTTGCTTATTATTCGATCATCAAAGAACTCTTGCAGAAAATCCACGGTTTCTCGAGACGTGTGGCGTGTAGCGCCGTCTTGCCAAAACCAGCAATACCGTTTTTGAGGTTCCAGGAGGGACACAAATCGGCGCACAATATTCCTGTTTACTTCACCGTTTGCTATCTCTTCGAAGAATACGGGTCCGACTATACATGACGAGATATCGCAAACCACACACCAATTTTTTAAGGATGCAAAGATTTGTTTTGTAAAGCGTTAGGATTTTCAACCGCCCACATTCGACAGTTTTGACTATTCCCATAACCATCGATATGGATCCAAGCTTCATCACTAAAGAAGACTGTGTTTAAAAATTCGATTCCGTTATCGTTTACGAGAGACCTAAACCAACTGCAATGTTGAAATTGCTTGTTTAAATCTGGAGGCAAAAGCTCTTGGACTAATCGTACGCGATACGGATACGATTTAAATTTTTTAGCGGCTTTCTGAACACTGGAATATGACAAACCGACTTGCGTAGAAAGTTTTCGTAAACTTTTCCGTGGAGAATGGAGCGATCTTGTTTTCACATTCTCTAAAACGTCATCTGTCAAGCGAGTCGGTCGACCGCTACGTTTTCTGTCGCAAACACTACCTGTCTCTCGAAATCGGTTTGCTAGCCTAGAAATTGACATTTTTTCTGGCGGAGGAACACCGACAAATTTAATTTGAAATGATTCTTTTACACTCGCGTACCATTTCGTAGCAAAATAATGTTCAAGAATGAAAACTCGTTGTTCTACGGCAAAAGACATTCTGTTCGTAACACGACCGGAAACGGCACAAAAGTTTACACAGCACAAGTAGAATCGACTCGCACTGCCGTATCTATACCGGTTGAGTAGCGCTACCAATTTCGTGTCACAAAACAAAGTTTCCCTTTCTTAGAAAAAAATTACCAGACATTAACAGTTGGGTAACAGGACTAAAAAATCACTCTGTATATATATATACATCACGTCAATATAAGATAAATTATAAATATAAAAACAGATTATAAGATAAAAAATAAATTTTTGGTCACATTAATTAAATACAAATACATGAATTAATGTTAAGGTAAGTATATTAAATATAACAAATTACTATAACAATAAATATCACAATTCAGAAGTCGTTATTGAAAATTATTTTGATCCCATATTTATGTAATCCTGAACGGGATAAAGAAAACGTGTTTTTTTTTTTTTAATTTATAATTATTATTATTAAAAAATTCATAAACAGAATAATATCGTTTCTTTAAAAAATATTCTAATTTTATTTCAAATAAACTATTAATCTTGTACGGCATGTAATACAAGCATAACTTGAATAGAAAATCTACGGAAGGTTGAAAGCAGAATTTTAGGAAGGATTTTGGACCCAAGAACTCCACAAGAAGGCCACAGACTTAAATCAAATGAAGAGCAATACGATAAATTGAAGATCTGGAAGTAACAAGAATAAAAAGACATGGATGCATGGTCCGAATGAACGTCTATGAAAGGCTAAACAAACAGGTTTTCAATAACTCTGGAATTATAAAGTTCAATGTAGCTGTGTTAACAGATGAAAGAAAATTTCAAAAATTGCAAAATTAGAGAAAATGACTGTTTAGATCGAAAGGAATACAGAAAGAAAGTTTTTGAGTTATAGGTTCGTGGAGATGAAAACAAAAACTCAGCAGAGGAAAATGGACTGAAGAAAGAAGAGATAAACAGTCCGAAAGAATGAACTTCTGGGGAGAAAAGAAGAAACTACGTGAAACGATTTTTGCCTGGTCCTTGAAAGCTATCCGTGGAGAAAAAAGAAACTGGTACAAATAATTTTTTTTTTTAAAGAGTCTGTTGATTTATTAAAATTGCCAACGGAAGCATAACAAGGTCCTTTTTTAAATTTGTAGTATTATGTTGAATTATAAAAAAGCAATTCCATTGTCTGGTTTAATAGAGGTGAATATTATTATTATTATTATTTTTTTTTTATAAGATTTAATGACCACTCTGTTTAGGAAAGATTGCACATTCATAATTATTAATACAAGAATAAGTTAACATATTTAATTTTCTAAATATCGTTATAGACGATACGTACTTATGGGCATCAGATGAAGATTTGATAGCCCATTTTTGTAGGTTAAAAACACTTTTTGAATTTTTGGGAGAGCCCCAGAAGATGTCATTATACTTTATACGATAATATATCTAAATATATAATAACAATAAACTTAGATCGTTTTATTAAGGCGCTTCAGAGAAAGCGAAAACGGCTTGATTTTGTTATAAACGGAACAAATCTAATCATCCCACGAGAACTTGTTATGCAATATAACTTCCGGAAATTTGGCTTTAGGGATAACAGAAATATCATTAATGGAAATTCTATCTACACGAACAGCAGTGTTACGTCTTTCTTAGAAGCACAATGCAATGATTTTATTCATATTTAAATTTAGATGGTTATAATCCACCCAGTGAATAATTTCTTAAAGCTGTTATGTAAAATTTTCCATTCCTTCTAAATAATTATCGTGATCTACTCGTGCAGTTGTTCAGGTATTCTGCCGTTGCGAAAAGGGTTACAATGAACGGCTCAAGATTTTGAAGCAGGTCATCGATAAACAATAAAAAAAAGCAAGGGACCGATAATACGTTACTGAAGTACTCCAAGTTCTACATTTTGAAGTGAGGACATAAATTTTACACTTATAAAGTCGACACATCTCGGAAACCGCAAGGCAAAACGACATCAAAGAATCCGCCGGGGCGACAAAGAACTAAAACCTTCTTTTTTTTTGTCTTCAGTCATTTGACTGGTTTGATGCAGCTCTCCAAGATTCCCTATCTAGTGCTAGTCGTTTCATTACAGTATACCCTCTACATCCTACATCCCTAACAATTTGTTTTACATATTCCAAACGTGGCCTGCCTACACAATTTTTCCCTTCTACCTGTCCTTCCAATATTAAAGCGACTATTCCAGGATGCCTTAGTATGTGGCCTATAAGTCTGTCTCTTCTTTTAACTATATTTTCCAAGTGCTTCTTTCTTCATCTATTTGCCGCAATACCTCTTCATTTGTCGCTTTATCCACCCATCTGATTTTTAACATTCTCCTATAGCACCGCATTTCAAAAGCTTCTAATCTTTTCTTCTGGTTAAGAGAATAGAAGCAAATATCGGAGTATTGTCCAAGTTTCACTTCCATATAGAGCGACACTCCAAACATATACTTTCAAAAATCTTTTCCTGACATTTAAATTAATTTTTGAAGTAAACAAATTATATTTCTTACTGTAGGCTCGTTTAGCTTGTGCTATTCGGCATTTTATATCGCTCCTGCTTCGTCCATATTTAGTAATTCTACCTTCCAAATAACCTTCAGAACATCGTAATTATCCAGCCGTGATCTTGGACAGATCGCTGGCTTATAAGCGGCACTGCAAAGCGACAAAAATGAAGATTGCTGCAAGCGCAAACATAATTCGCAAGCTAACAGTCAGCAAACGGGAAGCTGTATTAAAAGCGGCTCCAGACAAGGCACGCTTATTCTTCTGCAGAGTAATAACGAGCCGATGCGGACGTTCTCATCGGTCCGTTATTACTCTGCAGAAGAATAAGCCTGCCCTTTTTGGAGCCGCTTAGCGTACGCTAATAAGTGAATGCGTCCCTGAATGGAGCGTGCCGAGTAGTTACAAGATGTTTACGCAAATCGCCTACAGAAAAACTGTACGAACTAAGCGGAATCGTCCCACCAACATTTCGACGCGAGATAGCACCTAAGAATAGCAGGCGAAAGCGATTGACCCGCTTTACGATTACAGAGAGCTAGTAGAATATCGGCTAAAATCCAGGCGCAGCTTCATGAGAACAGTCGTAGAACTACGCAAAAGCCGAACGACCAAACGAAGCCTCAAATACCGGAGTTAGGTTGATATCTCTTCCTTGTGATAATCGCCTAAACTACGAGCAATGGAAAACACTGAACAGATTAAGAAGAGGCGTGGCTTGTTCAAAGCATAACCTTCGCAAATGACGGCTAACGGAAAACGATCCCGGTATGAAAACGGCAAGATAGATGACGGTCAAGTATGTACTCGATCTCAAACTCTCCGGTATCGTAGACGAAGATCAAATAATCAAATTACTTGATTATTGTAGCAAGGAAGAGTATAATTTGAAGCAAGTCGACTGTATCCTAGAAAAAAATTATGAATACCCCGGAATATTTATTCTTTGTGTTTAAATATAGTTTTAACTTCCCTGATACGAGCAGGAAATTAAAATACATTTTCATAAATAAAACTATTCAAAGTGAACGGCTTTGTGTGAAATGGATAGTATTATTGTCGCTTAAATCCTGAAAAATAAATTATTAAATTCCTCTACCGCCTGAACGCTGGAAGAAATGACGGAAATTGAATCCTATTCTATATTTGGTGAAGTTATCTGACCTGTTTTATTTCCAGATCCGTTTTCATTTTTAATGTATGACATCAGTTAGTTTTAGATATTTTGTTTGAATTTAATATTAAATTATCAGACTATAATTTTTTAGTAGCAGTAAGAATTAAGTAAATTCGTTTGAAATTTTTCAAATAATTAAAAAAAAAATTTCTTTACAATAGAGTTAGGTTTTAAAATTTCTTTACTAATCGGTGTATTTTTCTTTTCGTGTTTAAATTATTTCTTTTTTATTAAAGTACAAGCTAGAAAGTAAAAAGAAATCCTTCTGAAACTCATTAAGCAAACTTTATCGACAAAGTTCATCGACTAAGTTATTACTTTTCCAGTGTGTCGGTAACCACGACGAGGTTCTCAAATTATTAACTGAATTTTTATTGAAACTCTTTTAAAAGAGTAAACCTAACCGTTTTAATTATGATCTGCATTAAAGGATCGAAAGTTGTCTTTCGGTAAATGTATAAAAATATTGTCTATACAGGTGACCGAAGTCCTTGTAATTTTAATCGCATTGATGAAAGAATAAACCTCTTAAGTGTTTCTTCACTCCTGGTAAAGTATAATACATTCTAACGATGTTATCTACTGTTCTTATTCCTTTAAGTTTTAATAAACTTATTTTATGATAGTTACTTTTAAGAATGCTTGCATTAACAGTTGTTAGTTAAAAAGTGATACATTTTAGTTTAAAAATAATACTAAGTGAAAACGTTATGATGGTGGTGTATTCCCCAACAACGCAAAAAAATTGTGAAAATTTTGTGTTGCATAATTTTGCTCTTAGAGAAGAAATCTGGGCGAAATTCTTCGCAATCTATAAATAAAAAATCTGATGTGGACACCACATTAATTCCGTGTACACCTTTTAAATAACATATACATATTTTTTGCTGCTCTTCATTTAAACTTATTTCATCTGAAAGTGAGATACAATCCTCCATTTCTTTAATAAAGTGGACAGTTACTAAGTTTTTATTAACATAAAATATTTATAGAATTATTAATTCAACAATGTTACATGAAATATTAGGATAGAGTATATTACTAGTATTACAAATGTTAATTTCGATCTTACGGTGTAAAATATTCAGTTTTTATTATTGGATTATATAGGAAATTATCAAAAATGAAAAAGAAATAATCATTCAGGAGAAAGAAAGATAACATGAAGAAATATATTTAAAAAATAACGACAAGAAGATGAAGAAAATGTTAAGAACAAGGGAAGAATAAAAAAAATTAAGAGAAGATGATAAATATAAAGAGGAAGAAAACGTGTTAAGGCCAAGGAAAGAATAAAAAAATTAAAAGAGAATGATGAATATAAAGAGAGAGAAAATTTGAAAACAAGAGAACGTGTACACAAATTAAGATCAGAAGAATTATATCAAACTGAGGATTGATTAAATGAATCAAGAGGAAAATAAACTTAAATAAATTACATTTAAATTAATATTCATATATATATATATATATATAACTACTCGGTTAATTCATAACCGTAATTAAAGTTAAAATAATTAAAATAATTAAAATAATAATTAAAATTTTATTTCTTTTTTGTTGACATTATTTACATCAATCTTCTTATAATTAAATTTTCTACAATTTATGTTTAAAAAATGTAAGATTTATTGCCAATTTAACAAAGTTATTGTACGTCAAACGTAAAAAAAATATGTTTTTTGACCCTAATTTTGGCGTTTTACACGGAATATCATAGAAACTAAGAGAGATATAGTTTTGGGACCTATTTTTTCGATTTCCCAGCTCAAAAACCATAAAAACAATTGAATTTTCCCCTTAATTGACTTTCACAGAATTTCATAAAGCCCTAATTTACCCGGAGGAACTGAAATTCGGGCGAAATCTTTCACCTCTGTACAACTCGCTAACGAAGCGTTTTCGGACCTATGAACTTTTTTCTTATTTTTAGCCTCTAGAATGAGTTGTCAAAGTATTTCCTTATACTCCTGAATCATTCTATATATATATTTTTATTTTTGTCTTCAGTTATTTGACTGGTTTGATGCAGCTCTCCAAGATTCCCTATCTAGTGCTAGTCGTTTCATTTCAGTATACCCTCTACATCCTACATCCCTAACAATTTGTTTTACATATTCCAAACGTGGCCTGCCTACACAATTCTTTCCTTCTACCTGTCCTTCCAATATTAAAGCGACTATTCCAGGATGCCTTAATATGTGGCCTATAAGTCTGTCTCTTCTTTTAATTATATTTTTCCAAATGCTTCTTTCTTCATCTATTTGCCGCTATACCTCTTCATTTGTCACTTTATCCACCCGTCTGATTTTTAACATTCTCCTGTAGCACCGCATTTCAGAAACTTGTAATCTTTTCTTCTCAGATACTCCGATCGTCCAAGTTTCACTTCCATATAAATCGACGCTCCAAACATACACTTTCAAAAATCTTTTCCTGACATTTAAATTAATTTTTGATGTAAACAAATTATATTTCTGACTGAAGGCTCGTTTAGCTTGTGCTATTCGGCATTTTATATCGTTCCTGCTTCATCCATCTTTAGTAATTCTACTTCCCAAATAACAAAATTCTTCTACCTCCATAATATTTTCTCCTCCTATTATATATATATATATATATATAAAATTATTATTATTATATTGTAATATATATATTTCTGGATAACCGTGATCTGTTAGATTGATAATCTACTAACAAATAACCCGTTTGAATTTTCAAAATCGGATGATTTTTTACAGAAATATTATAAGATATTATGACATTACACTACCAAAACTGCGCACCAAGGGCACCCCGTTTAATAGTTGATGGTGGTTATCAGTCTAGCCTTCCACGAGGTACTCGCATACCTCATCACTCTAGCCTCACACGAAGTCCCCCACTGAAAGCCCATTATTAATATTAAATAATTTTTTTTTAAATTTATTTAATATTACTTAACGTAAATTTAATTCTATAATTTTTGTAATATTATTCATTCGCTTGATTCGAACCATTCAGTTCTTTCTTTCTTTTTTTTCCTGTTTAGCCTCCGGTTACTACCGTTTAGATAATACTTCAGAGGATGAATGAGGATGATATGTATGAGTGTAAATGAAGTGTAGTCTTGTACATTCTCAGTTCGATCATTCCTGAGATGTGTGGTTAATTGAAACCCAACCACCAAAGAACACCGGTATCCACGATCTGGTATTCAAATCCGTGTAAAAATAACTGGCTTTACTAGGACTTGAACGCTGGAACTCTCGCCTTCCAAATCAGCTGATTTGGGTCGAACCATTCAGTTCAAACCTAACAACTCACACAGTGATACAGGCTCACAGTTCACAGTTCATTAAGTCAGTTCTTTAAAGTTTGTACCAACATACTACTTATGCAAGCTTCTTTTTTTTCTCCCGGTCCACTGAAGTATTATCTTTTTAACGTTGTGTTTTTAAGGTTTTTTTCGAGATGAAATATATCTAAAAACTTTCTCAGATATGCCAAGAAACATGGGTAAAAATTTGGTTGCGTTTGATGGAGTATTTTTTTCGTTTATCCCGAACAAATAATATCATTTTTCTACTTTATAATTATAATAATATAGAAATAGATTTTACGACTATACAAGAAAACGAAGCCTGCAGAATAAAAAGAAATTCCTAAATGTACAACTAAAAACAATAAATCTTTAGATTTGATAAAAAATCTTCAAATTTGACTATAAAAATTAATCTTTAGTCATCTTTCAGGAATTTATAAAAATATATCGCCCAAGAATTAAACAAATTTTTTAAAAACAAAGAGAAAACTATATTAACTTAGACAAAAGTCTTTAAAAGTAAAAAAGATCTCTGAATAGGAAATCCTGTATAAGGAAAGTTTTAGTGGAAAAAATTATAAAAAAGTTCATAAGTATACAAATAAAGAACTTTGTAAAAAAACTATTTTACACTGTAAGCAAAATTTTATGGGACGTATAATAACTGTTTTTCCCTATTTCTTAACTAATTGTCAAAATTAAATACCATCAGTTACCGGGATTCGTACGATATTTATATGAATTTGATAATTTCAGGGCGAAAGATTTCGCATCCATTTCAGAAAAACTTTGAAATATGAAGCACCTGAATTATTCTCATTGAAAAAAAAAACGATCATAAAATTTTGTTACCTATAATTATTATTTCAAACCGGAATTAGAAAAAAAAAACACGTATTAATTAATATCCAGTGATTGATTAATAAAAACAAAATGAAACGGGAGATTGAAAAACGGTAGGATATTGGAGAAAGAGAAAACAAGAGTAATAAAAATTGTATCACGGTACACAGAGGACAAATAAAAACGAAATACGTAAAAGATTTTTCTTTTTTTAAAAGCTTTTATTTAAATCGCTTTAGGGATAATCAAATCTTGCAACTGCTATATTTTTTCATCTATCCTATGAAAATCAATGAAATTTGGTACACGTATGTAACTTCGATGACAATCCAGCACTACGGTGTCGGAATTTGATATGACCTACCACCAAGCCCCCCACGCGCGCCCCTACGCTAAATTCATGCATTTATTCTAAAAAATTTTCATTTCTCATGAACTGTCGTATGAAAATGATTGAAATTTGGTACATCGATGTGTAAAAATAAATATTTTTACTCTTTTTTAGTCTTAAAAAAAATAAAAAAAATATATTTGATTACATATAAAAAATTATTTTTAAAAAAGCTTTTATTTAACTAATATTAACATTAATAAAAAAATGAAACAAATTAGAAAACCCCACTAAAAAGTAAAAAATAAATTATATAAATATCTAATAAATAAATGTAATAATTATTAAATTTTAAAATTAAAAGTAATGAAAATATTTAGTTAAATAAAAGCGTGGCGCAGTTTTTATAACAATCTTTTCGAATAAGTATTTATAGACATTTGCTTATATTTTAAAATATATTTTTTGTTTAATGAGGTTGTTTAGTATATGTATATACTTTATTTATCTGTAATAAAATAACTCAAGTTTTAATTCTTCGATGGTTCAAATTTGCACTGAGATGACCTTTAACGGTTAATAAGATTAAAAATAAAAATTAAAGTTAGAAATCGTGCACAAAATTATTACATTTTGACGGTAATCTGAAAAATTATTAATTATTATCGTTATTATAATTGTAATCGTAATTATGAATTCGTTAAATAAAAATTCATAATTAATTAAAATGAAACTTTTAGCGGAAAGAATGCGTTCAATTTGGCTTAAATTACAAGCAGTATTCGAAGATGAACTTCAACTACGTGAAAACACGTACAAAGAAAGCGAGTGGGTGCATTTTTCCAGATTGTTACTCGTAGCTAGTCGGTCTCAACCGGAAAGGTTCCAGCAGACCTTTCCGCCTCCTCGTATCGTTATTGAAAATGAAAATGAAAATTAATTGTTGTAAAAATAAATGTTGTGTTGTTTTAAATAAATTATAAAAACTGCGCCACGCTTTTACTTAACTAAATATTTTCATTACTTTTAATTTTAAAATTTAATAATTATTACATTTATTTATTGGTTATTTATTAGATATTTATATAATTAATTTTTTACTTTTCAGTGCATTTTTATATTTGTTAATATATTATATTTTTTTGTTTAAAATTCTCAATTTGATTTAATTCTTATTTTTTTACTTTTTAGAGGGGTTTTCTAATTTGTTTCCTTTTTTATTAACGTTAATATTAATATTAGTTAAAAGCGTTTTTAAAAAATAATTTTTTATATGTAATCAAATATATTTTTGTAATTTCTTTTTTATATATAACTGGTTAGTTTCTATTTAGTAAGGTTTTTTTTTAATCTCTAAAAATAATTATTTATTTTTAACTGTTAACGAATAATAAAGTACGAAATATATATATTATTTAGTGTTTGTTTGTTTTGCTCTTATTTAGAAATAACCACATTTATTTTTAACAATTTCACTGTAATGGAAAAGTGAAATCCCTTGTTTTTCATACATAAAAGGAAATTGCTGGCTTATATTTGAAACCTTTATTAATAAAGTTAGTCATAAATCAAATTATTAAACTTCAGTTTGGTAATAAAGCGAAATATAACAGATTCTACTGATGTTTTATTTCGACAAAATTTATTCGTAAACTTTTTTGTTGTATTAAAATAAAATAATTATTTTTAGATTTTTTAGTGTCCCTGAACTTTAAAAATATAGTTGAATAAATATATAAATTACGTATTTAAAATTTACATAAAAATATGAAATTTACACAAGTTTGATAATTTTAGGGCGAAAAATTTCACTTCGATCTCAGAAAAACGTTTAAGTACGAAACATCCGAAATTTTGTCGTTGAAAATAAATGATCCAAAAATGTTGTCACCTATAATACCGCGCGAAATATTTACCTGAAATGTGTGTTCTTTTATTTTTTTTTAAATTTTTGTCCCAGATTAATTAGCCAAATCTATTGATGTTCTCTGATATCATGTAGGCAGATGAGTTTCCAACACGATGAGACAACTTTACACTTTTCTTTAGCAATTAGAAAACACTTAAATGTGAATTTTTTGACGGACCTATCGACTGGTCTTCAAAGTCGCTTGGTTTAACTTTACCATTACCTGTGAGGCCGTTTGAAATAATTAGTGTATAAAAAAAAAAGTAATTCAAGAAAAGAATTAATTATTAGAGAATTTTCAGTGCATATAACTAATACAAAAAAAATCCTGTTGAAATACAAAAAGGCACCAAAAACATTGATCGTTTCTGACAGAGTATAACCACTTTACCGGAGGATAGCTTCAGCAGTTTACCCAGTAAAAATCTACCGCATTTTACTATGTTATGATTTTAATAAACTTGAAAAATTTTAACTTAGTATTTAGTTTCTTTGAACTTTATTCATAGTAAAATCAAATTTACACATGTTTAAAAAGTTTTATATGTTTATTACCCTTATCAATATTTATTATGCCAATATAAGATAGTTTTGTTTTCGATCTGTCGTGTTTTCCACCAGATTTTTTCGAAAACTACTAAAATTACAGTTCTGGAACTATTTATTTATTTTTTAAAATTTTTCAGGTCATATTTCATATAAAAATAATAAATTTAACCCTTAATTTGGGTCTAAAGGATTAAAGTTTCGCTTAATCTTACCAAAAGTGCAGAAATTGTTAGTCAGCCTACACTCGCTAACGAAGCGTTTACGAACCTATGTTTATATGAATTATTTTCTTACTAGAGGAACATACCCTGAAATTTGTTACATTCTTCGTGAAACACGCTGTATATTATACTATTTATTTTACTTCCCCGTCTAGCACTATAGTAGAGTAATAGCTCTGTAATCGGTTCGATTTGGGATTACGCGGTTTTCATCGGATCTTGACTTTTGACACCTAAGGAAACAAAAAAAAAAACCCAAAAACAAGATGGAAATTTTGCATTTTCGTATGTACACGTGTATGTTCGGTGTCTCCCTCTAAATAATCTTATATCTCAGAAATACTGGACCCATTTTGGTCAAACTCTGTCAGATTACATCTGTATGTAGGCCATTGATTCCGTTACATTTTCAACTTCAAGGTCAATGGGGCAATGCTATAGAGCAAGGTCATTCTCAGTATCTCTAGATTTCGCCTAATTAAGGTGTTATTTTTCAAATAATAATATTTCTAAATAAAGTTTTTTTTAGAAAATCGCACCCCGCCACCCCCAAAAAATGCTCTAAATAAACTAGCGGCTAAGTACAGGATAATTCAAAGAAACGGGAAATTTTGAAAGTTGTGTTGGTAGCCGTGGGCGATTGGTACCACTTGATAAATGGCGCCAGCCTCTCTAACCTTTTCTTTTTCCTGTTTTGCCTCCGGTAACTACCATTTAGATAATACTTCAGAGGATGAATGAGGATGATATGTATGAGTGTGAATGAAGTGTAGTCTTGTACATTCTCAGTTCGACCGTTCCTGAGATGTGTGGTTAATTGAAACCCAACCACCAAAGAACAGCGGTATCCACGATCTAGTATTCAAATCCGTGTGAAAATAACTGACTTTACTAGGACTTGAACGCTGTAACTCTCGACTTCCAAATCAGCTGATTTGGGAAGACGCGTTAACCACTAGACCGGTGGGTAGCCTCTCTAACCTAACCTGCCATTTAGTTGTAATGGATCCTTGGAGTGGTGCGCAACGTGCATTTGCTATCAAAGCGTTTTCCAAAAACAATGACAGTGTGGAGGGAGCGCGTAGAGAATTTCGCCGTCATTTTAATCCGGGACGGTACGACCGTGTTCCATCAGCACGTGCAATTAAAACATGGATATCTAATTTTGAGAAAACCGGTTCGGCAATGAAAAAGAAACCTCCAGACCGTGAGCGAACCGTCCGTAACCACAGAATGTTCAAGCTTTACAAGATGCTGTCACGCGAAGTCCACATCGGTCAATCCGTCGTCTCTCAGCATCCTTACGATCGCATAGTTCAAGCGTTCGAAAAATGTTAGTAAAGGACTTGCAATACCATCCGTACAAGTTGCAGATCGTCCAGGAACTGAAACCGAACGATGCAGTTGTGCGAGCACAATTCTGTAATGTAATGCTTCAGAAGATAAACGATAACGAAGAGTTTGTTCAAGAACTGTGGATGTCAGACGAAGCGCTTTTCCACCTCAGCGGATTTGTTAAAAAGCAAATTTTCAGATACTGGGCACAAGAAAATTCTACGCAGCTACACCAGCGTCCGTTGCACAGCCAGAAAGCGATCGTGTGGTGTGCTATGTCATCTTACGGTGTTATAGGCCCTTATTATTTTGAGGATGACAACGGTCTTGCGATTACAGTGACGTCGGCTCGTTACGTGGCCGTGCTTGAAACCTTTGTTGTGGAACAACAAAAGAGATTTCCACCGATTCTTAACAAGCCTGGTTTCGTCAAGACGGAGCAACGTCACATACTGTACGAATATCGACGGCAGCTGTACGCCGATTGTTTGGACAACGTATCGTTTCACGAAACGGTGACATTAGATGGCCTCCCTGATCGCCTCATCTCTCAGCTTGCGATTACTTTTTTCGGAGTCACCTTAAAAGCAAAGTGTTCGACAGTAGACCTGCTACGACGGATAAACTGAAGGCAAGGATCCGAGAAGCAATTGCGGAAATTCCAGTTGAGATGTTACGTCAAACCGTGAACAATTTAAGGAAGAGACTTCATGAGTGTTTACGTAGAAGAGGAGATCACCTGGAAGATGTCATCTTTAAAAAATAAACTAAAACGTATGCATCCTAAAATGGCAACATTTGTACAATTACATGAAATAAAATTCATTTTCTAAAAAAAATTTTCATTAACGTTATTTAATTTTTTAAATTTCCCGTTTCTTTGAATCACCTGTAGAATACTGCGTCAATAGTACTACCTCTCACTACAAGGAGCGGTAGTATAGCATTGAGGTACAGCTGTTGTAGTCGCCTGCTGTATTTTGACGTCACAGTTGAGCGGTAGAATTGAATGAATGAATAATATTTAATGTGTAAAAAAGTATTTAAAGTGGCCGCTAGTACCGCCACATCCGCGCGATTGTAATTGGTATGTACGCGCGCTTTAGCTAGAATTATTGAATTAAATAAACTGAAAATATTACATTTAAATAAAATGATTAATATTTTTAATTAAGTTTTGCGTGTAAGGCGTGTATCAGAAAAAAAATGTGATGTGGACACCGCATGACTTTCTTATACGCCTATTAAATTACATATACACATTTTTTTTTTTTTGTAAATGAAAAGTACATTGAAAATTCTATTTCATTAATAACTTCTGATATTTTTTAATTTTTTTTTTTTTATTGTTATATTGAATTATTATTTATGGTAAAACGTTTTTTTACAATCAGGGGTTAGTAGTTATTAATAAATCAATGTATTTTAATTTAAAAAAAAGTTAAAAAAAGAATAAGAAGTCGGATTCAAACCGATGTGCCTTCCCCTTATAAGATCTAAATATCATTAATTAAACTTTTATTTAGCTATAACTCTGGAACTACTAAAAGTAAGTACCACTTATGATATTTCGTTGAAAAGCTTTCAATGAGAGCTTTTCAAAGTTATACGATGTGACGGAAAAGTCCTACAACATAGCTCTAGGACTTTCCTGTCGCGCGGGTTGTTGACAACTGTGTTGTCATTTTTTTACTTTTTTAATTTTTTATTTTTTTATTTATACTCTCTTATATGCCGACTAAGGTCGAGGATAATATATATATATAATTTGACTTTTTTGAAACATCTCCAATGTGTATATTTTTACCCGTTACTAAAATTAGCAGTTTCATTATTCAAATAATGAATTACGTATTCTAGAGAGAAAATGTAAAAATATTATAACT
Source organism: Lycorma delicatula (assembly GCF_047948215.1). Classification (NCBI taxonomy): domain Eukaryota; kingdom Metazoa; phylum Arthropoda; class Insecta; order Hemiptera; family Fulgoridae; genus Lycorma; species Lycorma delicatula. The sequence goes on from NC_134466.1 coordinate 21,743,705, forward strand.
TCGAAAAGAATGTAAAATAATTAACGAAATAATGAAGTATAAAATTACATGAATATTTTTACATTAATTAATTAAAATAGACATCACTTGACTTAATTAAAATAATGGTAACAAATTTTAATTATTATTATTATTAGCTAACTGTTATTTATTTGTGCGCTTGAATAAAATTATAATTAAGTTTTATATCTCTTTAGTACCGTTTTTTTTTTTAATTCAGTAATTAATTTATACAGTTAATTACTGAAAAAAAAAAAATTACAAATTATATTTTTGGATATTTTTTAATCTCAATTATTTTCTGTTTAAATTTGTATTGCACATGGAAATAATTGCAATGTTTAAGAAATTTATGCAAAGTCTTTATAATGAATGTTCATGCAAAAATAAATAAAAAAATTTGATGAGAATACATGACTTTCTTGTACGCCTATAAAATTGGATTTACACATTTTTAAAAGTACATAAAATTTTATTTCATTAAAAACGTCTGTTTTGTATTATTAAATTATTATTCATCGTTAAAATGTGTTTACAATGAGAGGTTAATTTTTTTTTTGTCTTCAGTCATTTGACTGGTTTGATGCAGCTCTCCAAGATTCCCTGTCTAGTGCTAGTCGTTTCATTTCAGTATACCCTCTACATCCTACATCCCTAACAATTTGTTTTACATATTCCAAACGTGGCCTGCCTACACAATTTTTCCCTTCTACCTGTCCTTCCAAAATTAAAGCGACTATTCCAGGATGCCTTAGTATGTGGCCTATAAGTCTGTCTCTTCTTTTAACTATATTTTTCCAAATGCTTCTTTCTTAGAGAGGTTAATAATTATTAATAATTCAATATAATTAAATTAAAAAGAAAAGTGAAAAAAATGGAGATGAAGTCTGATTCGAACCGATGTGCCTTCCCCTAAGATAAAATATTTCATTAATAAAAATTTTATTTGGCTATAACTCTGGAACCGATGAAAATAAGTACCACTTTTGATATATCGTTGAAAAGCTCTCAATGAGGGCTTATTACGGCAGTTAATAAAAAATCCAAAACGCAACGTTTTGGGATTTTAGGGTTTTGATACTTTTGGTTCAGTCGATTGCAATCAAAAGGGGAAGTGCACAACTAGATGTTACAACAATCCTAAATCCAAAATTTCAACATCCTGCAGCTAATAGTTTTTGAGTTACGCGAGATACATACGTACAGACGTCACGCCGAAACTAGTCAAAATGAATTCAGGGATGGTCAAAATAGATATTTCCGTTGAAATATGAAAACCGAAATTTTTCGCGATCACAATACTTTCTTTACTTCGTACAAGGAAGTAAAAATCAAGAATAACAGCTCGATAGCGTTCATCATTTACTGTAGTAGTAGTATCTCCTTGCCCATTTTCGAAAAAAAGAAATTGGCCTGATGATGCTACCAGCCCATAATCCACACAAAACAAGGATTTTTTCGGATATAATAGTGGCTGTGAACCATTTGTGGATTGGAATCGTCCAAAATACGGCTATTTTGGTTGTTTACAAAGCTATTCCGGTAATAATCAACTTTAACTGAAAAGATAAGTTTTGTTATGAAAATTTGAATCCACTTCTAGCTGCTCTAATATCAAATCAGTAAATCTCGACGCAAATAATGGTCCTTGGATGTAATTTTTTAATCTTATATGCTTGTAGATCAAGATTTTTACGCAAAATTCCGATTTTGATAAACAGTTGCATTACAGTAGAAATATTCTTTTAACTCTTTGCATTTCTTAAGTTAATTAGTGTTTCAACACCAATTAAAGAAAAATTCTATTCAAATTTTTTAAGCAAATGATGAATTTTGCTTTTGTTTGGCCGATTTTGCATATCATAAATTTTTATTTTATTTTTTTTATTGAAATAAAATAAATTATTTTACGGATTATTATTTCTATCCTACCGTTTTTTATTACCCTCCCCCCACTTAAATATAGCTAAAAGAAGAGACAGACTTATAGGCCACATATTAAGATATCCTGGAATAGTCGTTTTGATATTGGGACAGGTAGATGGGAAAAATTGTGCAGGCAGGCAACGTCTGATATATGTAAAACAAATTGTTAGGGATGTAGGATGTAAGGGGTATACCGAAATTAAACGACTAGCACTAGATAGGGAATCTTGGAGAGCTGCATCAAACAAGTCGAATGACTGATGACAAAAAACATCCAGTTAAAGCTTTTTTTTTTATCTGGGGTATCACCGTTACATTGACAATTATATTTGAAGGGACTGAGTTGATATATATATTATAACTTTAGGTAACACAACCATTCGAACCTGGCGTTTCCTACACCTTATAAATGTTGACGCATCTTCCATTTCTCCGATTTAACCGTGTTCGTATCCTCCGTGGAGAATCACACTTATTAATTTTATTTTTGACCTCATTATGCATAATAAAGAGAATCAACTTCACCAGTTTTCTTTCGGCAAATGTTTCACCATATTCTTTCAGAGACAAATCCAGACGCGGTAGCATACACAGATGGGTCGAAACAGCACGATACCGTTGGATGCGCGTTTATTATTAATGGCGGAACTTACATGTTTCGTTTACCCGGTCTTACTGGTATGTTTACTGCTGAACTGTACGCTATACATAAGGCTTTAAATATCGCTAACCCTAGATGTCGTCATATCCTTATTTTTAGCGACTCGTATAGTGCTCTGCAAGCCTTAGAAATTTTATTCCAGATATCCTACCGTCACCGAAATCTACAATGTAATCGCCGAGTTGAACCATCGCAACACACGACTGAGTTTCTGCTGGATTCCTAGTCATACGGGGATTCCGGGTAACAAACGTGCAGATTCCCCTGCTAAAGAAAGATGCATGTAGTCAACCGACCTTCACTACCCGTGTTACTACATCCGATTTGTCAAACAGGTACTTCGCACGAGATGGCAAGACAATTGGATTACCACAGTTGACAAGAAACTTCGCTATATCAAAGATATTGTGTTGTCGTGGGATTCTTTCCGCAGGAAAATTCGCCGAGAGGAAGTACTCCTCTGACGATTGCGGGTAGGACACACGAGAGCTACACACGGGTGTATGATGTAAGCAGTAAACGCGCCAGTATGCATGCGATGCAACTTCCACTTGACTGTGCGCCACATTCTTGTGGAATGCGTACGATATGCGGTCTTGCGTCGTAAATTTAAATGCACGGGAATTTTCTGCAAATCTTAGGCAATAATAAAGAAGTTTTAGACCGGGTGTTTTATTTCTTCAGGTTACTAATATTTTACATATTTTTTAATACTGTAGTTTTTTTTTGTTATAGTTGTATGTTTTTGTGTTTTACCGTTTAGTGTATTTTAATATTTTTGTTTTATTTTTTTTTTTTATACTATTGTTTTGAGTTTGTATTACATGTTTTGTTTTCTGTCAGTTTCTTTTAAATTTTTAATTGTTAATTTTGTTGTTTTTTACATGGATTTTAAAACATTTACATCGTGTTCGGGCGGTGATAACTCTGTAGCGTTTTTCGCCCAGAAAAACTAAAATAAAAAACTAAAAATTACAGCAGGAATATTCTCTTTGACTCCTTACATTTCTTAATTAGTATTTCAACACCAATTAAAGAAAAATTCTGTTCGAATTTTTTAATCAAATGATGAATTTTGCTTTTGTTTAGCCGATTTTTCATATCATAAAATCGCTTAGCACATGATACGCAGCAGTTATGAAAACAAAAAGGTTTCTTAATTTTATTCGACTAAACGTTTAAATTATTTATTTTTCATCTAGATTCTCATTTATAAATTAATTAATTTTATAAATAATGTAGTTAAGATAAGTTATTTAAATACAAAAAGAAAAGAGGAAACCAATAAGATGATTATGGTTTAAAGAAAGTTTATAATATTAATGATGTCGACAAATACATCTTTATCGATTACCTGTTCCTTATTTAATATTTAAAAGTCCTTGTTTTTTTAAAGACATATTTTAAACAAAGTTACAGCAATAAAGATAAAAAGATCGTTAAAAAGTGAGAAAAAAAATGAGGCATAAAGTGTTAAGTGTTAATTACTTAGCTAGAAATGCAAATTTAATAATGTAACTTTAATTTGCATAATGTTTTTAATTTTAATTACCCCTTTTTTGTTATTTCAGAGGTAAGATGTTTTTGTAAAGTTTCTCCTCCATTATACTTAGTGTCATTTAAATATACTTAAGTATGCTAACAATTTTTTTTTTTTTTTATTTAGTTTTTATCTCTCTTAAAAACAATTAGATTTTTTTAACCGTTTTTTTTTTTACATTTTATTCCTTTTTCCCGTTCGCACGGTGGGATTGTTGAGTGAAATTGAATTTCCTTTACGTTTTGAGGTATCGAGAATATGGAAATACCATTCACTTAAAATGTAATTTCCATATGTACGAGGATTATTTTTTTTTTAAGGTCCGATCGGTCACGAAATTAAAACCGCAGTGAAATCTTTTTTTTTTATTTGTAACAAGTACTTGCATAATTACGCTATTTCTCTACATAGTCGCCACTCCGATTTAGACATTTGTCGTAGCGCGGTACCAACTTTCCAATACCCTCGTCATAGAACGGAGCCGCCTGTGTTTTCAGCCGTCTTTCTACGCGGGTCTGCAACTCGATATCTGTGCCAACATGTTGTCCTTCTAGCCAGCGTTTCATGTGATCAAAGAGGTGAAAATCGGATGGAGCCAAGTCCGGGCTGTACGGTGGGTGATCAAACACTTCCCAACGAAAACGCTGCAGGAGCTTCTTTGTTACAGCTGCAGTGTGCGGCAGAGGATTGCCATGGAAAAAGACAATGCCTGATGACAACATTCCCCTCCGCTTATTCTTTTTCACCCACCATACAGCCCGGACTTGGCTCCATCCGATTTTCACTTCTTTGCTCACATGAAACGCTGGCTAGGAGGATAACATTTTGGCACAGACATCGAGCTGCAGACCGGCGTAGAAACACGGCTGAAAACACAGGTGGCTCCGTTCTATAACGAGGGTATTGGAAAGTTGGACCACGCTACGACAAATGTCTAAATCGGAGTGGCGACTATATAGAGAAATAGCGTAACTATGTAAGTACTTGTTACAAATAAACAATTTTTTATTTTCACTGTGGTTTTTATTTCGTGACCGATCGGACCTTGAAAAAAAAATAACCCTCGTACTCTCATATTATGATTGGTTAAAAAACAAAGAATACGCGATTGGTTGGAATTTTGTGTCTGATAATGATAATAATTACTCTCACCTTATGACTGGTTAAAAACCAACGAGAATACGATTGGTTGGAATTTTTGGCCTGATAATGATAAGAATTACTTTCACCTTATGATTGGTTAAAAAACAAAGAATACGATTGGTTGGAATTTTCTGTCTGATAATGTTAAGAATTACTTTCACCTTATGATTGGTTAAAAAACAAAGAATGCGATTGGTTGGAATTTCCCCTTCTCTAATGATTACGGTTAATCGTTTTTGAATTATGCGAGATACATACGTAAAATTTATGTTAGTGCTAAAATATTAGGCCTTTTTTTTTAACAAAATGAATTTTTATTTTTGAAAATCGATTAACAAATAGCCGAGTAATGGCAGAAAATTGATGTAATTTTGTGTCTGTTTTCATGTCCTCCACTTCACGTTCAATTCGAATAAATATTAATTGTTTTTATTTATTGTTTATTCTAGTATTGAAAATTAGTATCAAATTAAGCAATAATTTTCTCACAATAACAGACCTAATAATTATGACACAAAATTACAACATCAGTTTTCTTTCATAAGTCGACTATTTATTTGTTAACCGATTTTAAAAAATAAAATGTCATTTTGTTCAAAATAAATAAATTTTTATAAAACTGTTATTTATGAAGATAAAACGGATTGAAAAAATTAACATGGGTGCCATTTTTTAAGTTGCGAAGGTATTTAAATCCTGATTTTTTGCTAATTTTAAAACTTTATTACCAAGACGCTTACAAAATATTATTGTGATTCCTCTATCCGAACTTGAACATTAACGTTTATATAAAAATAACAAAATGGCGGACAGGGGGCGAACGAAGGATAAATTTCAATTTTTCTTAAGGATATTTTTTGTTTAGTTTTACAAGTAGATTCCGAAAAAGTCGAGCTAGCCCATCATTTTAGAAACACTCTGTGTATTAAAAAAACATCATAAACTTGCAATCCATGATAACATACCATTATTCACATAATTTTATGTTAAAAATATTTTTAAACTAATTAAATTTTTATAAATCTTTAAATTTAACTTACGAGGTGCGATAATAAAGTAATGAGACTGATTTATCTTTGCAAGATGTGGCAACCCTGCAGCTTGTGTAGGCACACCATCTTTGACCTTGGTCTATAAGCTACTTCTAGTCCAAGCGACACATTGATACAACTGCTCGGTCGTGAGTTGTGCTATAATAAGTGAACACGTGTTTGTGTTTCTCGCCGCAGAAATGAAACCGTAAAATATTCCGCAACGGTATGCCGCTTCTTTTTGCGCTAAATCGGGTGAAAACGCGACGACAACTTACAGTAAGCTTCAGAAGGCTTTTGGAGAGGAGGTTATGTCAAGAGCTCAACATTTTCGGCGGCATAAAATTTTTAGCGAAGGCAGAACGAATGTTGAAGATGAAGACCGCAGTGGACGACCATCAACCTCACGGACAGATGTCAACTTGACCAGGGTGCGTGAAATCGTACGATCTGATCGAAGATTATCCGTGAAAATGATCGCAGAAGAACTCAACATCGATCGAGAAACGGTTCGTCTAATATTAACTGAAGATCTCGGTACGAGAAAGATTTGTGCAAAAATGGTCCCCAAAAATCTCACACAACAACAGCGAGAAACACGGAAAAATGTGGCAGCCGATCTGTTAGAGCAAACGGAAAACAATCCAGATTTGTTGAGCCGTGTTATCACCGGTGATGAAGGTTGGTTTTTTCGATACGATCCAAAGACAAAACGCCAAAGTTCACAATGATGCTCAAAGGGATCACCCAGACCAGATTCAAAGTCAAAAAGGTTAAATGCACGCTTGTATGCTTCTTCGATTCCAAGGGAATTCTTCATAAAGAGCGGGTGCCTCCTGGACAAACAGTTAACCGATATTTTTACAAAGAAATTTTAGAAAGACTTCGTAAACGAGTTCTTCGTGTCCGTGCCGACATCGCTGATGATTGGATTCTGCATCACGAAAATGCGCCATCCCATACTGCTCTGTCAGTACAGCGATTTTTAACCTCAAAACAAATTTCAGTACTACCACAGCCACCTTATTCACCAGATATCGCTCCGTGCGACTTTTTTCTATTTCCAAGAGTCAAAATGGCGGTCAAGGGACACCATTTTCAAACAACACAAGATGTCAAAAAAGTTGTGACGAAGGTCTTGGAGGATATTACAGAAGATGAGTTCCAGAAATGTTACCATCAATGGCAGAACCGCTGGAATTAGTGTGTGCAATCAGAGAGGAACTACTTTGAAGGACACAACACTAAACATGACTAAAACGGTAAGCAACATTTTTTTTTTCACATCAGTCTCATTACTTTATTGTCGCACCTCGTATACTTTAAATCTTATATAAAATTTTTAAAACTTTTATTTAATTTAAAAATCTTTTTAAAAATTATAATCAAAACAAGAGATAAAAAAACATAAAATATTTTTAAAAATGTTTAAAATGATAAACCCACTAAAATGGGTTAGGTTAAAATTATAATTAAAACCAACATAAAAATTACAAGTCTTAAAATAAAAGGAAATACTTCAACAAAGCAAAATCATAGTCATTTCACTGATTTTACTTTACCAATTGCGTTTGTTATGTAATGAAATAAGGTATCATCCTATTTCAATTGTTCTATTAAATATAAATTATTTTGTAATGGTACAGAGGAGTATGGTTATTAAAATAACTGCTTTTAAAAAAAAAAGTATATATATATATATACTAAGTATATATATATAAAAGAGAGAAAGATTTACTCTGTAACTAATGGACTGATTTCTTTTTTTTGTTTTATAGAGGAAGTTCCTGTGGTTTACCGTTATAAATTTCTACCGCATACCTTAATGGCTAATTTTTCCACAAAAAAATTACTTTTTTTTTAATAGTCAATTTAAATTTTTTTTTTTTACCTTCCCAATTATTCTTCCTACCCTTCATTTTAATCGTGAGCAGAAATAGGACGAAATTTTTCGCAATTTATAATTGGAAAACCAAACACTTCTAGATAGATTTTTATATCCTAGCATTATAGCTCAAGCGCAATGCTGCAAGAAGGAAACGTATGGTAATCAATCAAAAATGGGGAATGGGGTTTTTTTGCATCTCTTGAAATTTCATCAACTAGGGATTCCAAACAACAAAAAAAAAAGTGGGAGTTGGCTTGTTTGAAGCTTAATAACTGCATAAATCGATTTTGATGAAATTTTATACAAACTCGTTTCTCGTAGTAATTTATTGGTAAAATCTTTGGACAAATATCCCTAGGGAATGGGATAGATAGTTTTTTGGGGTCAATTTATTCAAAACTTTGCAAATATAACCCCTCTTCATATTAAACTCAGTACATGCGTGCGTGCATATTATAATATTTTTTTTAAAAATTCCCCAAAATTACGCCTTTTCCAAAATCGAAAAAATCTATCATTCTATTTATTGTATTGTGTAAAGTTTTTTTTTTTTTTTAAATGTATTTCTAGGCATACTAGTAGTCGTACAAGCGTCCCAAAAATAAAAAAAAAGTTATTTTGGGAGCAATATTGGCGGCGGTGAAGAGGTTGATCAGAATTAAAAGATATTTTTTAAACTTTTTTTTATTTATTGCTTTTAAAAATGTCCGTAATAAATATTTAGTAATAATACTAGGTGCAGACGCGTGCCATAAGCACGCCCTTCGAAGCTATGCCCTCCGGGCAAGTTGCCCTGGCGGGCGGCGTCTCGGTATCCAAAACTGAATACCTCATGGGTAAAAATATTCTTTTTTGAATGTTGAAAATTGATCTAATGAAAATTAAATTAGAAATTACACTTTAGTAATTGATACTAACGAATCGGAATTTTCCGCTACTGATCGGTACATTTCGGTGCCTACTGTTTTGTTACAGTTCATTTAAAAAGATGATATTCGCTTTTGAATTCTTTATTTTTAAAAACTCCGCGTCCCTTCATTCATGTAGAATATGCCGATATAATTTTTACAATCGGCTTTTGTCATGAGAATACTCCATCTGCGCTGGAAAAATACCGACAAAACGTATGTTGGTAGTACTGTCGTGTTGCCTAGGTAACGCATGCGTGGTTCAATTGTTGTTATGTCTGTGCAGGTTATAAGAAAACTTCACGTTTACGCTTTATATAACGTCTTAAAGATTTCAGTACGGCCTCATTTCACCGGAGGAACTGAAGTCTGGGGGAAATATTTCGCTAGCTGTAACTGGATAGCAAAGCGTTTTCGGACAAATGTTTGCGTAGTTTTTTTTTCTCATTTTAAGCTCTAGAATCGATTCTCAAATTATTTCCCTTTCTTCCTGAATCGCTATGTATATTTTATCGGCAAATAAGATTTTAATTTGATTTAGCCGTGTGATTTATATTTTACGACAACGGAATAAAAACCAATTACATTAATTTACGTAATTAAATATATATTATTTTAAACGTGTTACTTGAAACTGTTTTAATTAAACCGATCGTTAATGTCTGTATTAAAGTTAATAGAAATAGGTGTGAACGATATGTAGGAAGGGTGTGGCGAAAGCAATTATATATTGTAGCTTTGATTTAATTAATTCAGTCGATGTGAATTATCAAGTAGGAAGTGGCTTTTAATATTAATTGCGTTAATTAAAGATGATAATAATAACTATAATATAATAATATTATTAGAAGTTGCACAACAGAATTTATATATAGAACCGTCCGGTTAATAATACCTTTATTACAGATACTAGAATTAATAAATATAGTAAACTGTGTTTTGCGATTTAAGAAAGAAAAAAGTATGAACAATTTTAATTAATTTTGTTTTTCTGCATATCGGAAAAGTTTACCTAAAAACAATATTTATTTTTCGTGTGGAACATAGATTTGTTACGTCTTTATTTTTCTCTCTCTTTTCCTGTTTAGCCTCCGGTAACTACCGTTTAGATAGGATGAATGAGGATGATATGTATGAGTGTGAATGAAGTGTAGTCTTGTACATTCTCAGTTCGACCATTCCTGAGATGTGTGGTTAATTGAGACCCGACCGCCAAAGAACACCGGTATCCACGATCTAATTTTCAAGTCCGTGTAAAAATAGCTGGCTTTACTAGGACTTGAACGCTGGAACTCTCGACTTCCAAATCAGCTGATTTGGGAAGACGCGTTCACCAGTAGACCAACCCGGTGGGTCAGATTTTTTACGTCTAAAATATTAAAACTACACATCCAAACAATCGTAATAGCAAAGTATAGGAGGTGTGTGAGAAAAGTAATGAGACTGACTTTTTACTTACCAAAGTTTTTATTTTTTTCAAACAATATTATCTCCTTCAAAGTAGTTCCCTTGGGCAGCTATACACCAGCGGAGTCATTGTTCCCACTCCTGGTAGTAACGCTGGAAAGCTTATTGAAATTATATTATTTTTGAAATTATATGTTTGGAGCGTCGCCTTTTTTTCACTAAAAGCCTTTTTTTAATTTGTTTTAAAATTATATGTCACACCCTCACCTTTTTCTTTTAAGGTTTTTCAGTCTCTCCCTCGTTAGGGGTGTGATTGTCTCATACTGAAAAAATATATCATACCGAAATAAATATTTTCGAGGTAGGAAAATTTGGTAAATTTAATTTTTCTATGTTTAATGATTCAGAAGTTATATAACGGTTCCCGTAAAGTATTAGCACCCTTATAAGTTTTGTTTAGGAAATTAAAAAAATTAATTTGATTTTATAATAATATTGGTAAAAGTTTTTATTATATTTTTACAAAATATGTTCGAAGTGACCTTTCTGTACACAAAAATGCACTCTTGTGTTTGATTTTGAACTTTTTTAGTCAGATTTCATGTAAAACCACTAAATTTACCCCTTATCTAGGATCTAAAAAATTACAGTCCGGTTTAATTTTATAGGAGGCGGAGCAATCAGGGCGAAATCTTTCGCCAGCTGACACTTGCTAACGAAGCGTTTCCTAAGCTAAGCGGTATTTATATGAATCACCCTACACACAACTGCGCGCGCGCGCGCGCACACACACACACACAGAGAGAGAGTGAGAGGGAGAGAAGCTGTTTCTTTCTCCAGAGTTTCATTTTTTTTTGTCATCAGTCATTTGACTGGTTTGATGCAGCTCTCCAAGATTCCCTATCTAGTGCTAGTCGTTTCATTTCGGTATACCCTCTACATCCTACATCCCTAACAATTTGTTTTACATATTCCAAACGTGGCCTGCCTACACAATTTTTCCCTTCTACCTGTCCTTCCAATATTAAAGCGACTATTCCAGGACGCCTTAATACGTGGCTTATAAGTCAGTCTCTTTTTTTAGCTATACTTTTCCAAATGCTTCTTTCTTCATCGATTTGCTGCAACACCTCTTCATTTGTCGCTTTATCCACCCGTCGTCTGATTTTTAACATTCTCCTATAGCACCGCATTTCAAAAGCTTCTAATCTTTTCTTCTCAGATACTCCGATCGTCCAAGTTTCACTTACATATAAAGCTACGTTCCAAACATATACTTTCAAAAATGTTTTCCTGATATTTAAATTAATTTATGAAGTAAACAAATTATATTTCTGACTGAAGGCTCGTTTAGCTTGTTTTATATCGCTCCTGCTTCGTCCATCTATAGTAATTCTACTTCCCAAATAATAAAATTCTTCTACATCCATAATCTTTTCTCCTCCTATTTTCACATTCAGCAGTCATCTTTGTTATTTCTACTACATTTCATTACTTTCGTTTTGTTCTTGTTTATTTTCATGCGGTAGTTCTTGCGTAGGACTTCATCCATGCCTTTCATTATTTCTTCTAAATGTTTTTTACTCGGCTAGAATTACTATATCATCAGCAAATCGTAGCACCTTTATCTTTTCACCTTGTACTGTTACTCCGAATCTAAATTGTTGTTTAACATCTATAACTGCTAGTTCCATGTAAAGATTAAAATGTAACGGATATAGGGAACATCCTTGTCGGACTCCCTTTCTTATTACGGCTTCTTTCTTATGTTCTTCAATTATGACTGTTGCTGTTTGGTTCGTGTAAATGTTTGCAATTGTTCTTCTATCTCTGTATTTGAATCCTAATTTTTTTAAATGCTGAACATTTTATTCCTGTCTACGTTATCGAATACTTTTCTAGGTCTATAAATGCCAAGTATGTTGGTTTGTTTTTCTTATCTTCCTTCTACTATTATTGTGAGGCCTAAAATTGCTTCCCTTGTCCCTATACTTTTCCTGAAACCAAATCGGTCTTCTCCCAACACTTCTGCTCTCCTCTCAATTCTTCAGTATAGAATTCTAGTTAAGATTTTTGATGCAGTACTAGTTAAACTAGTTGTTCTGTATTCTTCACATTTATCTGATCCTGCTTTCTTTGGTATCATGATTATAACACTTTTTTTGAAGTCTGACGGAACTTCCCCTTTTTCAGAAATATTATACTCCGATTTGTATAATCTATCCATCGCTTCCTCACCTGCACTGCGCAGTAATTCTACAGGTATTCGGTCTATTCCAGGAGCTTTTCTGCCATACAAACTTTTTAATGCTCTTTTAAATTCAGAACTCAGTATTGTTTCTCCCATTTCATCCTCCTCAACTTCCTCTTCTTCCTCTATAACACCATTTTCCTATTCATTTCCTCCGTGTAACTCTTCAGTATATTCCACCCACCTATCGACTTTACCTTTCGTATTACAAATCAGTGTACCATATTTGTTTAACACATTATTGGATTTTAATTTATGTACCCCAAAACTTTCCTTAAATTTCCTCTATGCTCCGTCTATTTTACCAGTGTACATTTCTCTTTCCACTTCTGAACACTTTTCTTTAATCCACTCTTCTTTCGCTAGTTTGAACTTCCTGTTTATAGCATTTCTTAATTGTCGATAGTTCCTTTTACTTTATTCACACTAGCATTCTTATATTTTCTACGTTCATCCATCAGGTGCAATATATCGTCTGAAACCCAAGGTTATCTACCGGTTCTCTTTGTTCCGCTTAAGTTCGCTTCTGCTGATTTAAGAATTTCCTTTTTTATAAGGAAGATATGGTATTTTAATAGGATTTTTAAAGGAAGATGTGGTATTCTAATTTTTAAAAAGATTTATATTAATTTTTAAGAGGAAATAGAGGTATTATAATTTTTAAAAAGATTTATATTAATGTTTTAGAGGAAATAGAGGTATTATAATTTTTAAAAAGATTTATATTAATTTTTAAGAGGAAATAGAGGTATTATAATTTTTAAACGACTCAGATAATGATAGCGAGTCTGTAATACTAAAAATATAGTTTTCAATTTCGGTAAGGAATATTGACATCGATTTAATCTTCTTTGTTAATTTTCATCTCGTACATAAAACACGTAATAAAAGAAATCGATGGAAATATACTACTACTATTATTAAAGTAAAAACTACAAAGATTTTTAAATTACTTGACGCGTTTTATTCTTTTTAACTGAAACTGATAATTAGAACAAAGTACTTAACTGTATGGGATTCTTTGTAGGAAAAAAAAATTAAATTTAAAAAAGAAAATGAACAAAACAAGAAACGTAATAAAATATGACAGATAATAGAATACTGTAAAAAGAGAGAAAACTGACACGTCTTATAAAAGGAAGAACTAGTCTACAGTGATGGAAGAGAAGCGGGAAGGTGGTTGATGGGGTGAGTTTCCCTTTCAAGAAAAACTTAGTTGGGTGTTTGAGTTTCACCAATGTTAAAGTATATTACGCGAGTGAATTCCAAGAGTGAATTTATACAACATTGTTTAACGTTAACAACCGAATTTATTTAGGTAATTTAAACTTACCGTAAATTACGTAGAATTTCTATCTCTAAGTTTTTTAATATTCTTTGATAGTTTTTCAAAATGTCTTCTTTTTTATTGTTCGTAGCATAATTTTTTTTTGTGTTTTTAATTAATTCACGGTACAAATTCGAAGTTTGTGTGCTGGAATGCGATATGGAAATTATGAAGTATGAAAAATATCATGTCCGATTCGGGATTCGAATACAATATTTTCTAGATGAAAGGTTGAGTAGCTAACACTATCTCATGAAAATTAATGGAATGATAATTTTAATCATTTGTCACGTAATAATTTTACGAAATTATTAAAGGTATACGATTTTTTTACTTTTACGAAGTATTGTGATCACAAAATATTTCGGTATTCAGATTTCATCTCCTTTTTTCTTTTTTTTTAACTTTTTTTAATTCCTTGTAGAAAGTAAATATTCTGATCGCGAAACGCTTCGGTTTTCATATTTCCACAGAAATATCCAATTTGATCATTCCTTCATCCATTTTAACTAGTTTCGGGGTGACGTCTGTACGTACGTATGTATCTATCTCGAATAACTCAAAAACGATTAGCCGTAACATATTGAAATTTTGGATTTAGTACTGTTGTAACATCTAGTTGTGCACTTCCCTTTTTGATTGCAATCGAAATTAAAATAAAAATTTTAATTAATGAACTATTTGGATCTTAAAAGGAAATCACATCGGTTCGAATCAGATTTCATCTCCTTTTCTTTTTTTAACTTTTGTATTTGGTTTTTTAACTTTTCTTTTTTAATCTAAATATATTGATTTAATAATTATCAACCCGTGATTGTAAAAAATAATTTACAATAAATAATAATTCATTGATAATAAAAAAAAAATGAAAATAAAGTATTAGTGAAATAAAATTTTGGTTTCAGGAAAAGTATAGGGACAAGGGAAGCAATTTTAGGCCTCAGATTAATAAGAAGGACGATTAAAGAAAAACAAACCGACATACTTGACGTTTATAGACCTAGAAAAGGCATTTGATAACGTAGACTGGAATAAAATGTTCAGCATTTAAAAAAAATTAGGGTTCAAATACAGAGATAGAAGAACGATTGCTAACATTTACAGGAACCAAACAGCAACAGTAATAATCGAAGAACATAAGAAAGAAGCCGTAATAAGAAAGGGAGTCCGACAAGGATGTTCCCTATCTCCGTTACTTTTTAATCTTTACATGGAACTAGCAGTTAATGATGTTAAAGAACGATTTAGATTCGGAGTAACAGTACAAGGTGAAAAGATAAAGATGCGCTACGATTTGCTGACGATATAGTAATTCTAGCCGAGAGTAAAAAGGATTTAGAAGAAACAATGAACGGCAAGGATGAAGTCCTACGCAAGAACTATCGCATGAAAATAATCAAGAACAAAACAAAAGTAATGAAATGCAGTACAAATAACAAAGATGGACCACTGAATGTGAAAATAGGTGGAGAAAAGATTATGGAGGTAGAACAATTTTGTTATTTGGGAAGTAGAATTACTAAAGATGGACGAAGCAGGAGAGATATAAAATGCCGAATACTACAAGCTAAACGAGCCTTCAGTAAGAAATATAATTTGTTTACATCGAAAATTAATTTAAATGTCAGGAAAAGATTTTTGAAAGTGTTTGTTTGGAGCGTCGCTTTATATGTAAGTGAAACTTGGACGATCGGAGTATCTGAGAAGAAAAGATTAGAAGCTTTTGAAATGCGGTGCTATAGGAGAATGTTAAAAATCAGAAAAATATAGCTAAAAGAAGAGACAGACTTATAGGCCACATACTAAGGCATCCTGGAATAGTCGCTTTAATATTGGAAGGACAGGTAGAAGGAAAAAATTGTGTAGGCAGGCCACGTTTGGAATATGTAAAACAAATTGTTAGGGATCTAGGATGTAGAGGGTATACTGAAATGAAACGACTAGCACTAGATAGGGAATCTTGGAGAGATGCATCAAACCAGTCAAATGACTGAAGACAAAAAAAAAAAAGAATAAAATAAGATAAAAATAATAGATTTTGTGAAATACCTGGTGATTTAATATTAATTGAAAATTATAATTTAGAATAGTATTATTTTTGGACTGTCTTTGCAAAATCTTCTAAAAATTGTATATTTATTTTTAAAAATATAATTTTATTTAATTATTTGACATAAAAATAAAATACATTTTTCAATTGTATTCAATTTATAGTGATTGTTGAAAATTTATTTTCACTTGTGCGTAATATGCACAAGATTTCTGGTTGTATTTCAGATTTCTGGTGTGTCCTATAAATCAAAGTTAATAATAATTAAACTATTCCGTTTAGTGAACTCCTGTATACTGGTTAAAAATATTAATTTGACCTTACGGTGTAGAATAAACAGTTTTTTTTATTAGATTATTTGGTAAACAGTTTATTTAAAGAATAATCAAGAGACTTTTACTCTAACCTAATATTTCAGGTAAAATTGTTGAAATAATAATCGTATAAATATTTGAAGAATTAGAGGATCGTATTTCACTTTCAAATGTAATAAGTTTAAATGAAATGCAACAAAAAATTTGTGTATATGTAATTTAACAGACGTACAAGGATGTCATGTGGTGTCCACATCAGATTTTTTTATAAAAGCATTTTATTTTCTCGCCAGTTAACACTTTGTATCTGTTTATAAAATTAGTTTGTAAAATATTATGGTTGTGTTTATTATTTTTTCTTAATTGCATTTTTCATGAGCTATATATGATATTCGTATTGCAAAATTGAACCATATTATGTAGTATAATTTCTTTTTTTGAGGGGGGGAGGGTTATTTCTATCATGATCTTGCTATATATTTAACATATTAAAATACGAGATTTGTACATGTCCTTTCATGTATTTTAATTTTTAATTTAATAATTAATCTTCCATTTAAAATTTCATATGTTCCCTATTTAAACTTATTCAAATATCTATCGATATATATTAAATGTTTTTAAATTTCTATTCACGTGGAAAAATTCTACCAAATAAGTCATTACTATTTTACATTACTTTATCATATTTCAATGTTTTGTAATTAAAAAAAAAAATAATAATTTTTTTTGTCAATGAGTCATTCATACACATATACAGTAAATTACAATTTAATGACTGACATTTATTAATAAAATAGGAAAAAAGCGGGCCGATGGTCCTCTGCGAAAATGTTACATTGTTTATTTCATTACTCCTGATTTTTTGAATGTTTTTGCCAATTTGTAACTAAATAACGTTCATGAATTTAACGTACTAACAAAAACTTCAAAATCCCGAACATTTTTAGCATTTTCTTATGTTGTGATTTTTAAATACAGTTCTAACCCCAATTTTATCCTTTTTTATCCGCAAAACAGAAATATAAGTTTAGATACATCGTTCGTGTAAAGAAGTATAAATCGTTCATGCGCAGCCACCAGGCGCACCAATATTGGTCCGCTCAACGCAAATAGCAGCTGAAATAAAAATGTGAACGTATACAACAAACAAACTAATCTACGCACGATCCTTTTTACTTCCTTCTACAAAGTAAAGGAAGTATTGTGATCGCGAAAAATTTCGGTTTTCAGATTTCAACGGAAATATCCATTTTTTGACTAGTTTCGGCGTGACGTCTGTACGTACGTATGTATCTCGCGTAACACAAAAAGGATTAACCGTAGGATGTTGAAATTTTAGATTTAGGACTGTAGTAACATCTAGTTGTTCACCTTCCCTTTTCGATGCAATCGACTGAATCAAAAGTGTCCAGAAAAGCCCAAAATCCAAATTTTTTGGATTTTGGACTTTTTGTTAACCGCAGTAGTAAGCTCTCATTGAGAGATTTTCCACGATGTATCAAAGTAATACTTATTTTCATCGGTTGAAGAGTTATAGCCAAATAAAAAAATTAATTAATGAAATATTTGAATCTTACAAGGGGAAGGCACATCGGTTCGAATCACACTTCATCTCCTTTTTTTTAATTTAGATACATTGATTTATTAATAACAACTATTAACCTTTGATTGTAAAAATAGTTTTACAATAAATAATAATTCAATAATAACAATAAAAAAAATATCGTAAGTTGTTAATGAAATACAATTTTATGTACTTTCCATTTTAAAAAAAATTTTGTAAATGTAATTTAACAGGCATACAAGGAAGTCAATTTAATAGGCTGTCCACAACATTTTTTAAATTTTATTTTATTATTACTTATTTAGAACGTGCTACATAAATGCAACCGTATGGATAGGAGGTTTATAAGAAATTAACAGAAAAAACCTAGCTAAGAATTTCATAAGCGTTCTGGTACCGACGTCTTTGTCCTCAGCAAAGTACTTCTTAGGAGCAGAATTATTAATTAGCCCTTAGCTTTAGTAACTTTGTATAATTGCTTCGGCATCCCGTTTTTTGATTATTGAATTCTATTTCTGACTGAATTTCTTACTTTTCTCGTGGCTTCACATATGCAGTAGATTATTTATTATGACGCTACAATTTTACCACGGGATCAAAAGCTGTGCAAAAAAAATTACAAAAAAAAGATTTTTTTTGCCTTCACCATAATTCCATGGCATCTTATGCCTTCACCATAAGATTGCACAAAGCAAACTTCCTATGATATATTGAATTATGTAAAAAAAAAATTATTTGAAGAAAATTTTTAGATACGGTCACCATGGTCATCTCTTATCTCTACCCTTTTTGACCGGTTGTAATCAAAATAAAATGACATCGTGATTCTTATTTAGAAATCATCGAACGTAATTTCATAAAAATTAGTTAAGCAAAACAAGAAGTAACTCGGACGTGATGTCAATGCCTCTAAGAGAAATACCTCCGTAGAGGATATCCCTGCAGGGACTCGATCGTTTTCTACGTAGGGATTCAGGAGTCGCCGTGCCTCATCGCCACCAAGATGGACGAACGGCAGCTCCGCAGAGGGCTGTCTCTACCCCCACGTCCCTCCACCCTACAGCACAGTCACTCGGGCCGCCCACTCGCGACAGTCAGTCTCCTGATTTTGAAAAAGATCTCAGAGGCTAACTACGCAATCGCCCTCCATTCATCCATCCCTTGCAACATAAAGGCAACCGTACCCTCGAGCGTGATCCAACCCAGGCCGGGTCGTTCCTTCAGCTACTCTCCCCTGGGACAGTCATAAAAAGAATGTTGCGGGTGTATCCAATAACCCACAATAAATACAGTTTTTAAATTCCCTTCTCCGAAACTTGTGAAGATAGGACCCAAATATCCAGTGACAGGAAAGGATCTGGAAGATATAGTAATCCATGTCCCCGTGCTTCCCAGCCACGGTTCCAGTCTTGAAATCAATTTCCGGGTCTAAGTGCCCGTTTTTGCGGCGTATTACCATTTTTTTACTAGGAGTGATGCAGCGTCCTGCATCTCTTCATATACCCGCTTAAGTTACATGGCTCGCAGACGAATGAACGGGACACCCGATAAGGATTTTTACATAAACTTTCCCTTACGTATTGATTTTGTCATAATTTGACATGCATTTTTTTTTATAATTTGTCTAAGAAAATTTACTCCAATTGGAATACCTGTTAAAAATAATATATGGGCTTTTTATTTTTTTTTTTTATACGAAAATTCCAACTTAAGGCAATGCGAATATCACCTCTTCTTTCCCTCTTCTTCTATAATTTTATCATGTTTTCGGCGTGGCTTCTATTTCGCTCATCTGTCCATTTCTTCCTAACTTTATTTTTTCTCTCGCATGAACTTTTTTATTGTAAATTATTGTTTTGAAGTTTTCTCTAATGCAACAGTCTTCTTGTTAAAGTCTATCCTTTGAAGGTAATTTGATTTGCTTTTTGTGTTCTACAGATTGTCAAAGATTTATTTATTTAATTGTTCGGGTGTGTCGTGATCATATGCCATAAGAAATTTAACGTTCCTTTACCTCGTCACTGTTTCCACTCCTTCTTGGTTTCGGTGGAACTCCTTGTTAGATTTCAGTCTGTATCCTTACCTTTGGACTGTGCATTTT